>NC_081278.1:363316-507195 GCF_030490865.1 Poecile atricapillus
AAAACAGCCCCAAAACAGCCCAAAAACTGCCGAAAATCTGCCCCAAAACCAGCCCAAAACCAGCCCCAAAACAGCCCCCCCAAATCACCCCAAAATCAGCCCAAAATCTGCCCCAAAACAGCCCCAAATCAGCCCAAAAACAGCCCCAAAATCAGCCCAAAAACTGCCCAAAAAACTGCCCAAAAACAGCCCAAAAACTGCCCCAAAACAGCCCAAGAACAGCCCCAAATCAGCCCAGAAACAGCCCAAAAACAGCCCCAAAGCAGCCCCAAAATCTGCCCAAAAATCAGCCCCAAATCAGCCCAAAAACTGCCCCAAAACAGCCCAAAATCAGCCCAAAAATCAACCCAAAATCTGCCCAAAAACAGCCAAAAATCAGCCCAAAAACAGCCCAAAAACTGCCCCAAAACAGCCCAAAATCAGCCCAAAAACTGCCCAAAAATCTGCCCAAAATCTGCCCAAAACCTGCCCCAAAATCAGCCCAAAACCAGCCCCAAATCAGCCCAAAAACAGCCCCAAATCCACCCAAAATCCGCCCAAAATCAGCCCCAAATCTGCCCAAAATCCACCCAAAATCTGCTCCAAAATCACCCAAAATCAGCCCCAAAATCCACCCAAAATCTGCCTTATTCTTGCCCATTTTCACTGATTTTTTAAGCTTTTTTTTCCCATTTTTTATTTTTTTTTTGGATTTTTTGGCCTTTTTTTTTACCATTTTTTATCCATTTTTTCTCCTGATTTTTGTCCTTTTTTTCCATTTTTTAAAGATGTTTATTTATTTTAATTTGATTTAATTTAATTTGATTTTTATTTGATTTTATTTTACCCCAAATTGGGAATTATTTAAACCCCGCCCCCTTACGCAGGCCACGCCCCCTTCATAGCACGCCATTCAGGCCACGCCCCCTTTATGACGCAATCCTTGAGACCACGCCCCCTTATGACACAATCATTGAGGCCACGCCCCCTTTATGACGCAATCATTGAGGCCACGCCCCCTCCCTAGGGCGCCCCCTGCTGGCCCAACCCCCTTGAACTCCAAATCCAACCAAAAAAACCCCAAAAAGTTCCCAAAAAAATTCCCAAAAAATTCCAAAGAAACCCCAGAAAATTCCCAAAACCCCCCCCAAAAAAAATCCCAAAAAAATCCCAAAAAATTCCCCAAAAATCCCAAAAAATTCCCCAAAAATCCCAAAAAATTCCCCAAAAAATAAAAAAAAAATCCCAAAAAATTCCCCAAAAAATCCCCAAAAAATCCCAAAAAATTCCCCAAAAAATCTTAAAAAATTCCCAGAAATTCCCCAAAAATCCCCAAAAATCCCCAAAAATTCCCCAAAAATCCCCAAAAAATCCCAAAAAATTCCCCAAAAATTCCCAAAAAAATCCCAAAAAATTCCAAAAAACCCCAAAAAATTCCCAACCCCCCCCAAAAATTCCCCAAAAAATTCCTAAAAAAATCCCAAAAAAATCCCAAAAAATTCCCAAAAAATCCCCCAAAAATTCCCAAAAATTCCCAAAAATTTTCCAAAAAATTCCCAAAAATTCCAAAAAAAATCCCAAAAAATTCCCAAAAGCCCCCCCCCAAAAATTCCCCAAAAATCCCAAAAAATTCCCCAAAAAATCCCCAAAAATTCCCAAAAAAACCCCAAAAAACCCCCAAAAATTCCCAAAAAAATCCCAAAAAATCCCCAAAAATCCCAAAAAAATCCCGAAAAATTCCCCAAGAATTCCCGATGTTCCCCGGAGTCCCGGAGAGGGCGGAATTGTGCCGGGATTTACTGGTGGAGAAGCCGGTGCGCTTGTGGCAGCGCGTGAACTCGATGTTGAAGTAGGCGACCAGGGCGTGCACGTAATCGTTGCGCTTCACCTGCAGGCAGAAGGGCGCCGTGAAGGTCAGCTCCTCCACCTTGACCGTGTAGATGTCAACTTCCTGGGGAGAAAAACCGGGAAATTGGGAAAAAATGGGGAAAAAATGGTGAAAATTGGTGAAAAAACGGTGAAAAAACGGTGAAAAAATGACAAAAATCGGTGAAAAAATGGCCTAAAAATGGCCTAAAATGACCCAAATTGCACCCAAAGCCCAGCTCCTCCACCTTGACCGTGTTGATGTCAACTTCCTGGGGGGAAAAAATGGGAAATTGGGAAAAAATGGGGGAAAACGGTAAAAAAATGGTGAAAAAATGGTGAAAATCGGTGAAAAAATGACAAAAATCGGTGAAAAAATGACCTAAAAATGGTGAAAATTGGGTTAGAAATGGCCTAAAATGACCCAAATTGGAGCCCAAGCCCAGCTCCTCCACCTTCACCGTGTAGATGTCAACTTCCTGGGGGGAAAAAATGGGAAATTGGGAAAAAATGGGGGAAATTGGTGAAAAACAGTGAAAAAACGGTGAAAATCGGTGAAAAAATGACGAAAATCGGTGAAAAAATGACCTAAAAATGGAGAAAATTGGGGAAAAATGGCCTAAAATGACCCAAATTTGACCCAAAGCCCAGCTCCTCCACCTTGCCCGTGCTGATGTTCAGTTTTTGGGGGGAAAAACGGGGAAATTGGGAAAAATGGGGAAAAAATTATAAAAAACAGTAATAAAATGACAAAAATTGGTGAAAAAATGACAAAAATCGGGTCAGAAATGGCCTAAAAATGGAGAAAATGGAGTCAGGAATGGGTTAAAAATGGGGAAAAGTGAGAAAAAATGGGAAAATCCAGAAATAATGGGTCAGGAATGGGTTAAAAATGGGGAAAATTGGGAAAAAATGGATCAGAAATATCCCAAAATCCTGGAAAAATGGGAAAAATGGGAAAAAACTGATCAGAAATGTCCCAAAATCCTGGAAAAATGGGAATAAACGAACCAGAACCATCCCAAAATCCCGGAAAAATGGGAAAAATGGGAAAAAAAGGATCAGAACCATCCTAAAATCCTGGAAAAATGGGAAAACTGGATCAGAAATGTCCCAAAATCTGGGAAAAAATGGGAAAACAAGGAAAAAGGGATCAGAAATGTCCCAAAATCCTGGAAAAATGGGAAAATGGATCAGAAATGTCCCAAAATCCAGGAAAAACAGGAATAAACGGACCAGAACCATCCCAAAATCCTGGAAAAAATGGGAAAAAACGATCAGAAATGTCCCAAAATCCCGGAAAAAATGGGGAAAACTGGGATAAACTGATCAGAACCATCCCAAAATCCAGGAAAAATAGGAAAAATGGATCAAAAATGTCCCAAAATCCGGGAAAAAATCGGAAAAAACCCCAAAAAATCCAAGAAAAAACCAGGAAAAATCCCGGAAAAATCCCTGAAAAATCCTGGAAATCCCCCCCAAATCCGGGATTTTTTTCCCAGCCCCGTTCCCGCTGTTTTTTCCCGGTTTTTTTTTGGGAATTCCCACCTTGATGAGGCAGGCGTTGGTCACCAACTGCTTGGGGTCCACCACGTCCACCAGCGGCTCCTTGATGGCCACGTCCTTGATGCAGGACATGTCGAAGCCGTAAACGTTCTCCCACCCTGCGGAAAATCCCGGGAATTTCGGGAAAAAACTCCGGGAAAAACCTCGGGATCGCCGGGGAAAAATCCCCAAAGTCCAGCCCCCAAAATCCCATTTTTTACCCCTTTTTTCCCAGTTTTCCTCATTTTTTTCAATTTTTCCCTTTTTTCCCCATTTTTCTCTCCATTTTTTTCCATTTTTTCCCCCATTTTTTCCTTCCTTCAATTTTTTCCCATTTTTTTCCCATTTTTTTTCCATTTTTTCCCCATTTTTCTCTCATTTTTTTCCCATTTTTTCCCCATTTTTTTCCATTTTTTCCCCATTTTTTTCCTAATTTTTCCCCATTTTTTCCCCTTTTTTTCCCATTTTTCCCTAATTTTTTCCCCATTTTTTCCTATTTTTCTCCCATTTTTTCCCCAATTTTTCCCCATTTTTTTTCCATTTTTCCCATTTTTTTCCCATTTTTTACCCATTTTTTTCCCATTTTTCCCTAATTTTTCCCCCATTTTTCTCCCATTTTTTCCCCATTTTTCTCCATTTTTTACCCATTTTTTACCCATTTTTCCCCATTTTTCCCTAATTTTTTCCCCATTTTTTCCTATTTTTTTCCCATTTTCTCCCATTTTTTCCCCATTTTTTCCCATTTTTCCCCCAATTTTTCCTCCCATTTTTTCCCATTTTTCCCCCATTTTTCCCTAATTTTTTCCCCATTTTTTTCCCATTTTTTCCCCATTTTTCTCCCATTTTTCTCCCATTTTTTTCCCATTTTTTTTCCATTTTTCCCCATTTTTCTCCCATTTTTTTCCTATTTTTCCCCATTTTTTTCCTAATTTTTCCCCATTTTTTCCCCATTTTTCTCCCATTTTTTCCCCATTTTTTCCTTATTTTTTCCCCAATTTTTCTCCCACTTTGTCCCCATTTTTTTCTCATTTTTCCCAATTTTTTTCCCATTTTTTCCCCATTTTTCTGCCTTTTTTCTGTTGTTTTTCCCAGAATTCCCTGAATTCATTTTTGGGAATTCTCACCTGATCTTCCCCCTAAAATTTGGGATCCCTGGGAAAAATCGCCCCAAAATTCCCCAAAAAATCCAAAAATTCCCTCAAAACTTCCCCCAAAAATCCCAAAGAAAATCCCCAAAAAACCCCAAAAAACCCCAAAACAATTCCCAAACAATTCCCAAAGAAATCCCAAACAAATCCCCAAAAATCCCCCAAAAATCTGCAAAAAACCCCCCAAAAATTCCCAAAAAATTCCGCAAAAAATCCCCCCAAAATTCCCCAAAAATCCTCAATCATCCCCACAAAATCCCCAAAATTCCCCCAAAAATTGCAAAAACCCCCCCAAAAAATCCCCAAAATACCCCAAAAAATCCTCCAAAAATAAAAAATCCCAAAAAATCCCTAAAAAATTCCAAAAATTCCAAAAAAAAAATCCCAAAAAAATCCCCAAAATCTGCAAAAAACCTCCCAAAATCCCCAAAAAATCCCAAAAATCCCCCAAAAAATTCCCACAAATCCCCAAAATCCCCCCCCAAAAAATCCCAAAAAACCCTCCCAAATCCCAAAAAAATTCCCCAAAAATTCCCAAAAATCCCCCAACAAATCCCAAAAAAATCCCCAAATCCCCCCAAAAAATCCCAAAAAAACCCCAAAAATTCCCAAAAAATCCCCAAAAAATCCCAAAAAACCCACCCAAAATCCCCAAAAAATTCCCAAGAAATTCCAAAAAATCCCCCAAAAAATCCCCAAAAATTCCCATAAAACCCTCCCAACATCCCAAAAAAATTCCCAAAAATCCCCCCAAAAATTCCCAAAAACTCCCCCAAAAAATCCCCCCAAAATTCCCAAAAAACCCCCAAAAATCCAAAAAAAATCCCCCAAAAATTCCAAAAGAATTCCCAAAAACCCCCAAAAAATCCCCAAAAATCTGCAAAAAATCCCCCAAAAATTCCCAAAAAACCCTCCCAAAATCCCAAAAAAATTCCCAAAAATCCCCCCAAAAATTCCCAAAAACTCCCCCAAAAATTCCCAAAAAACCCTCCCAAAATCCCCAAAAAAACCCCCAAAAAATCCCAAAAAACCCCCCCAAAAATCCCAAAAACCCCCCAAAAAACCCCAAAAAATCCCCCCAAAAATTCCAAAAACCCCCAAAAAAAATCCCAAAAAAATCCCCCAAAAAATCCCAAAAACCCCCCAAAAAATCCCCCAAAAATTCCCAAAAAAACCCCAAAAAATCACCAAAAAACCCCCAAAAACCCCCAAAAAACCCCCAAAAAATCCCCAAAAATTCCCAAAAAACCCTCCCAAAATCCCAAAAAAATTCCCAAAAATCCCCCCAAAAATCCCCAAAAAATCCCCAAAAAATTCCCAAAAAACCCCCAAAAAATCCGAAAAAAATCCCCCTAAATTTCCAAAAAACCCCCAAAAAATCCTAAAAAACCCCAAAAAATCCCCAAAAAATCCCCAAAAACCCCAAAAAAACCCCAAAAAACCCCCAAAAAATCCCAAAAAAATCCCCCCAAAATCCCCAAAAAATCCCCAAAAAATCCCAAAAAATCCCCCAAAAATTCCCCAAAAACCCCAAAAAACCCCAAAAAACCCCCCAAAAAATTCCCAAAAAATCCCCCAAAAATTCCCCAGCAATCCCCCCTTCCCCATGATTCCCAAAGTCCCGGGAATTCCGGGAATTCCAGGAATTCCGGTGCTCACAGTGGATTTTGTAGTCCTTGTACTGCCGGTCCTCGATGGCCGTCACGTAGAGCGTGGCGCGGTCGGGGAAGATCAGCCCGTCCGGGGTCTGCAAAATTCCCAAAATTCCCAAAATTCCCAAAATTCCCGAGGTTTTGGGGCTCCCAGGAATTTTTCAGGATGCTCAAAAACCCCTGGGAAGATTCCTGGATTTTTTTTGGGAATTTTCAAGGTGGGATTTGGGGGATAAAGGGAGATTTAAGGGGGGAAAATGAGATTTTTTTTGGTGTTTTTTTGGGATTTTTCCCAAATTTTTTGGGGGATTTTTGGGGTTTTTCCAGGATTTTGGGGTTTGGGGTTTTTTTTCCAGGATTTTGGGGTTTGGGGTTTTTTTTCCAGGATTTTGAGGATTTTTTTTAAGCCAAGATTCCCAATTTTTAAAGGGAGAAGCAACAAAAATTGGGGAATTTGGGGGTTTTGGGATAAATTCCCGGGATTTTGGGTGTGAATTCCCAGGATTTTTGGGATAAATTCCCAAGATTTTGGGTATGAATTCCCAGGATTTTTGGGATAAATTCCTGGGATTTTGGGTGTGAATTCCCAGGATTTTTAGGATAAATTCTCGGGATTTTGGGTGTGAATTCCCAGGATTTTTGTGATTAACTCCCAAGATTTTTAAGATAAATTCCCAGGATTTTTGGGATAAATTCTCGGGATTTTGGGGTGCGAATTCCCAGGATTTTTGAGATAAATTCCTGGGATTTTGGGTGTGAATTCCTGGGATTTTTGGGATAAATTCCCGGGATTTTTGTGATAAATTCCTGGGATTTTGGGTGTGAATTCCCAGGATTTCTGTGATGAATTCCCGGGATTTTGGGTGTGAATTCCCGGGATTCTGGCCCCTCACCAGCCACTTGTCGCGGGCGTAGATGACGGTGTTGAGCATGGACTCGTAGAACAGACAATATCCCATCCACTCGCTGATGATGATGTCGACCTTCTCCACCGGCAGCTCCACCTCCTCCACCTTGCCCTTGATGATGGAAACCACTGGAAAAACGGGAAAAATGGGAATGATTGGGAAAAGGGAGGGAAGTGGGAGCGGCTGGGGGGGGTTGGGGGTTTTTTGGGGATTTTTTTGGGATTTTTTGGGGGTTTTTTGGGATTTTTTTAGGTTTTTTGGGGATTTTTTGGGGTTTTTTTGGGGATTTTTTGGGGCTTTTTTGGGGATTTTTGGGGTTTTTTTGGGATTTTTTTGGATTTTTGGGGATTTTTTGGGGTTTTTTTGGGGATTTTTTCGGGCTTTTTTGGGGGGTTTTTTGGGGTTTTTTTGGGGATTTTTTGGGGATTTTTTGGGGGATTTTTTTGGGATTTTTTTGGATTTTTTGGGGGTTTTTTCGGGATTTTTTGGGGGATTTTTGGGGGTTATTTTGGGCTTTTTTTGGGATTTTTTAGGGTTTTTTTGGGATTTTTGGGGGATTTTTTGGGGATTTTTTGGGGTTTTTTTTGGGATTTATTTGGGATTTTTTTGGGGGGGTTTTTGGAGGGGTTTTTTGGGGTTTTTTTGGGGGATTTTTTGGTTTTGTTTTTTTTTTATTTATTTGGGATTTTTTGGGGTTTTTTTGGGTTTTTTTGGGATTTTTTTTTATTTTTTGGGGCTTTTTTTGGGCTTTTTTGGGGATTTTTGGGGGTTTTTTGGGGATTTTTTCGGATTTTTTGGGATTTTTTTTTTGTTTTGTTTTGTTTTTTTTTTATTTTTTGGGGGTTTTTGGGGGATTTTTTGGGGATTTTTGGGGGGTTTTTTTGGGGTTTTTTTGCGATTTTTTGGGGGGTTTTTTGGGATTTTTTTGGGGATTTTTTGGGGTTTTTTAGGGGAATTTTGAGGGGTTTTTTTAGGACTTTTAAGGGGTTTTTAAAGGGTTCTTTTTGGGGGTTTTTTTTGGGATTTTTTGGGGTTTTTTTTTGTTTTTTTGGGGGGAATTTTAAAGGTTTTTTTAAGGACTTTTAAGGGGTTTTTTTGGGGGGTTTTTTGGGATTTTTAAGGGAATTTTAGGGATTTTTTTTATTATCTTTAGGGGTTTTTTGGGGGAATTTTTAAGGGATTTTTTTGGGGATTTTTTTTGGGGATTTTTAAGGGGATTTTTGGGGATTTTTGAGCGATTTTTTGGGGCATTTTTAAAGGTGTATTTTGGGGGTTTTTTTGGGGATTTTTTTTTGGTTTTTTGAGGTTTTTTGGAAAATTTTTTTGGGATTTTTCTTAGATTTTTTTTTGATTTTTCAATGGTTTTTTTGAGATTTTCAAGTGTTTTTTAAGGGTTTTTTGGTGATTTTGTGTTTTTTGGGGTGATTTTGGGGTGATTTTGGGCATTTTTGGGCTCTCACCGTGGTCCAGTTTGTTGGCCTTGACGATCTTGACGGCGTAGTCGGAAATGCTCGAGCACTCGATCTGCGGGAGGGGCAGTGTGGGACCCCAAAATCCACCCAAAAACCCCCAAAATCCACCTAAAAACCCCCAAAATCCACCCAAAACACCCCAAAATCCACCCAAAAACCCCCAAAATCCACCTAAAAACCCCCAAAATCCACCCAAAACACCCCAAAATCCACCTAAAAACCCCCAAAATCCACCTAAAAAACCCCCAAAATTCACCTAAAAACCCCCAAAATCCACGTAAAAACCCCCAAAATCCACCCAAAACATCCCAAAATCCACCTAAAAACCCCCAAAATCCACCTAAAACACCCCAAAATCCACCTAAAATCCCCCCAAATCCACCTAAAACCCCCCAAAATTCACCCAAAAACCCCCCAAAATCCACCTAAAAACCCCCAAAATCCACCCAAAAACCCCCAAAATCCACCTAAAAACCCCCAAAATCCACCTAAAAACCCCCCAAAATCCACCTAAAAACCCCAAAAATCCACATAAAAACCCCCCAAAATCCACCTAAAAACCCCAAAAATCCACATAAAAACCCCCAAAATCCACCCAAAAACCCCCAAAATCCATCTAAAAACCCCCAAAATCCACATAAAAACCCCCAAAATCCACCCAAAAACCCCCAAAATCCACCCAAAACCCCCAAAATCCACCTAAAAACCCCCAAAATCCACCTAAAAACCCCCAAAATTCCTCCTGGAAAAGCTCTGAACTCCCCCAAATTTTGCCCAAAATCCTCCAAATTTCTCTAAAACTGCCCAAAAATCCCCAAATCTGCTCCAGACTCCCCAAATTTCTCCTAAAGTCCCCCAAAAGCTCCCAAATCTCCCTGAAATCTCCCCCAGAGAAGCTCCAGCTTGGCCAGGACACCCAAAACTCCCCCAAAACTGCTCTGAATTTCCCCAAATCTGCTCAAATTTCCCCCAGATTTTTCCCAAAATCCCCCAAATTTTACCCAAAACCTCCCAAAATCCCCCAAATCTTCTCTAAATTCCCCAAATTTCTCCCCAAAAGCTCCCAAATCTCCCTGAAATCTCCACCAGAGAAACTCCAGATTTGCCAGGAGTCCCAAAATTCCCCCAAAATCCCCCAAAAATTCCCCAAAACTCCCCCAAATCTGCTCCAAACTGCCCCAAATTTTTCCCAAATTTTTCCCAAAATCCCCCAAATTGTCCCCAAATTTTTGCTCACCCCGATGACCCTCCTGGCCCCGGCCTTGGCAGCGAACATGCAGAGGATCCCGGTGCCGCTGCCCACGTCCAGCACCACCTTGTCCTTGAACAGGTGTCGGTTGTGGAACATGGAATTGCGGTAGGTGAGGGTGCGAACCTCGTCCTTCAGCATCTCCTGGATCCCATTTGGGGGGCAAAAATTCAATTTGGGGGGTCAAAAATGAAATTTGGGGGGTGAAAAATGAAATTTGGGGGGTCAAAATGTACCTGGGGATACCCAAAAATACCTGGGGACACCCAAAATTAAATTGAGGACACCCAAAATTGAATTTGGGGGCTTAAAATGTACCTGGGGACAGCCAAAATTCAATTTGGGACACCCAAAAATACCTGGGGACACCCAAAATTCACCTGGGGACACCCAAAATTCACCTGGGGACACCCAAAATGTACCTGGGGACACCCAAAATTGAATTTGGGGGGTCCAAAATGTACCTGGGGACACTCAAAAGTACCTGGGGACACCCAAATTCAAATTTTGGGGCTCAAACTGTACCTGGGGACACCTAAAATTCACCTGGGGACACCCAAAATGTACCTGGGGGGGCTCAAACTGTACCTGGGGACACCCAAAATTCACCTGGGGACACCCAAAATTAAATTTGGGACACCCAAAATTGAATTTGGGGGGTTAAAATGTACCTGGGGACAGTCAAAATTAAATTTGGGACACCTAAAATTACATTTGGGACACCCAAAAAGGACCTGGGGACACCCAAAATTCAACTGGGGACACCCAAAATTGAATTTGGGGGGTTAAAAAGTACCTGGGGGGGCTCAAAATTCAATTTGGGACATCCAAAATTCAATTTGGGGGATCAAAATTCACCTGGGGACACCCAAAATTCACCTGGGGACACCCAAAATTCACCTGGGGACACCCAAAATTCACCTGGGGACACCCAAAATTAAATTTGGGACACCCAAAATGAACAGGGGGAGTTGCGGTAGGTGAGGGTGCGAACCTCGTCCTTCAGCATCTCCTGGATCCCATTTGGGGGGCAAAAATTCAATTTGGGGGGTCAAAAATGAAATTTGGGGGGTCAAAATGTACCTGGGGACACCCAAAATTCACATGGGGACACCCAAAATGTACCTGGGGACACCCAAAAATACCTGGGGACACCCAAAATTCAATTTGAGACACCCAGAATTAACCTGGGGACACCCAAAAATACCTGGGGGGGCTCAAACTGTACCTGGGGACACCCAAAATTCACCTGGGGACACCCAAAGTTCAATTTGAGGGCTTAAAAAGTACCTGGGGGAGCTCAAAATTAAATTTTGGGGCTCCAAAATGTACCTGGGGACACCCAAAATTGAATTTGGGGGGTCAAAAAGTACCTGGGGACACCCAAAATTAAATCTGGGACACCTAAAATTACATTTGGGACACTCAACATGTACCTGGGGACACCCAAAATTCAATTTGGGGGGTTAAAAAGGACCTGAGGACACCCAAAATTAAATTTGGGACACCCAAAATTGAATTTGGGGGGTCAAAAAGTACCTGGGGACACCCAAAATTCACCTGGGGACACCCAAAATTCAACTGGGGACACCCAAAATTGTATTTGGGACACCTAAAATTACATTTGGGACACCCAAAATTCACCTGGGGACACCCAAAATGAACAGGGGGAATTGCGGTAGGTGAGGGTGCGAACCTCGTCCTTCAGCATCTCCTGGATCCCATTTCAGGGTCAAAAATTCAATTTGGGGGATTAAAATGTACCTGGGGACACCCAAAATTAAATTTGGGACACATAAAATTAAATTTGGGACACCCAAAATTGAATTTGAGGGGTCAAAAAGTACCTGGGGACACCCAAAATGTACCTGGGGACACTCAAAATGTTCCTGGGGACACCAAAACTTAACTGGGGACACCCAGAATTAACCTGGGGACACCCAAAATTCACCTGGGGACACCCAAAATGTGCCTGAGGACACCCAAAATGTACCTGAGGACACTCAAAATTCAATTGGGGACACCCAAAATTCAATTTGGGGGGTCCAAAATGAAATTTGGGGGGTTAAAATGTACCTGGGGACACCCAAAATTAAATCTGGGACACCTAAAATTACATTTGGGACACTCAGCATGTACCTGGGGACACCCAAAATTGAATTTGGAACACCCAAAATTGAATTTGGGGGGTTAAAATGTACCTGGGGACACCCAAAATTCACCTGGGGACACCCAAAATTAACATGGGGACACCCAAAATGAACAGGGGGAGTTGTGGTAGGTGAGGGTGCGAACCTCGTCCTTCAGCATCTCCTGGATCCCATTTGGGGGGCAAAAATGAAATTTGGGGGGTTAAAAATGAAATTTGGGGGGTGAAAAATGAAATTTGGGGGGTTAAAATGTACCTGGGGATACCCAAAATTAAATTTGGGACACCCAAAATACACCTGAGGACACCCAAAATTGAATTTGGGACACCTAAAATTACATTTGGGACACCCAAAATGTACCTGGGGACACCCAAAATTAAATTTGGGGGGTCCAAAATGTACCTGGGGACACCCAAAATTCACCTGGGGACACCCAAAATTCACCTGGGGACACCCAAAATGTACCTGGGGGGGCTCAAACTGTACCTGGGGACACCCAAAATTAAATTTGGGACACCCAAAATTGAATTTGGGGGGTTAAAATGTACCTGGGGACAGTCAAAATTAAATTGGGGACACCCAAATTGGAATTTGGGGGATCAAAATTCACCTGGGGACACCCAAAATTCACCTGGGGACACCCAAAAAGTACCTGGGGACACCCAAAATTAAATTGGGGACACCCAAAATTAACGGGGAGTTGCGGTAGGTGAGGGTGCGAACCTCGTCCTTCAGCATCTCCTGGATCCCATTTGGGGGGCAAAAATGAAATTTGGGGGTTAAAAATGAAATTTGGGGGGTTAAAAAGTACCTGGGGACACCCAAAATTCACCTGGGGACACCCAAACTGTACCTGGGGACACCCAAAATTAAATCTGGGACACCTAAAATTACATTTGGGACACCCAAAATGTACCTGGGGACACCCAAAATTAAATTTGGGACACCTAAAATTACATTTGGGACACTCAACATGTACCTGGGGACACCCAAACTGTACCTGGGGACACCCAAAATTAAATTTGGGACACCCAAAATTACATTTGGGGGGTCAAAATGTACCTGGGGACACCCAAAATGTACCTGGGGACACCCAAAATTACATTTGAGACACATAAAATTAAATTTGGGACACCCGAAATTCAATTTGGGGGGTCAAAATTCACCTGGGGACACCCAAAATTGAATTTGGGGGGTCAAAAAGTACCTGGGGACACCCAAAATGTACCTGGGGACACCCAAAATGTACCTGGGGACACCCAAAATTCAACTGGGGACACCCAAAATTGGAATTCCCAGCGAAATTTGTTGGATTTCTCTCGGAATTTGGAGGAATTCCAGCAAAATTTAATGGAATTCTGTAAAAATCCAATGAAATTCCAGCAAAATTCGGTGAAATTCCATCAAAATTTAATGGAATTCCAGTGGAATGGATTTGGGATAAATTTGGGATAAATTTGGGATAAATTTGGGATAAATTTGGGATAAATTTGGGATAAATTTGGGATGAATTTGGGATAGATTTGGGATAAATTTGGGATAAATTTGGGATAAATTTGGGATAAATTTGGGATGAATTTGGGATAGATTTGGGATAAATTTGGGATAAATTTGGGGTGAATTTGGGATAAATTTGGGATAAATTTGGGGTGAATTTGGGATAAATTTGGGATAAATTTGGGATAAATTTGGGGTGAATTTGGGATAAATTTGGGATAAATTTGGGATAAATTTGGGGTGAATTTGGGATAAATTTGGGATAAATTTGGGATAAATTTGGGATAAATTTGGGGTGAATTTGGAATAAATTTGGGATAAATTTGGGATAAATTTAAGATAAATTTGGGATAAATCTGGGATAAATTTGGGATAAATTTAAGATAAATTTAAGATAAATTTGGGATAAATTTGGGATAAATTTGGGATAAATTTGGGATGGGATTGGGATAAATTTGGGGTGAATTTGGGGGATTTTGGTACCTCATGGATGCCGAAGTGAGCGTAGGAATCGAAGTAATAATCCTTGGAGGATTTGGGATGGATTTGGGATAAATTTGGGATAAATTTGGGATGGATTTGGGATGGATTTGGGATAAATGTGGGATAAATTTGGGATAAATTTAAGATAAATTTGGGATAAATTTGGGATAAATTTAAGATAAATTTGGGATAAATTTGGGATAAATTTGGGATAAATTTGGGATAAATTTGGGATAAATTTGGGGTGAATTTGGGGTTTTTTGGTACCTCATGGATGCCGAAGTGAGCGTAGGAATCGAAGTAATAATCCTTGGAGGATTTGGGATAAATTTGGGATAAATTTGGGATAAATTTGGGATAAATTTGGGATAAATTTGGGATAAATTTGGAATAAATTTGGGATAAATTTGGGGTAAATTTGGGATAAATTTGGGATAAATTTGGGATAAATTTGGGATAAATTTGGGATAAATTTGGGATAAATTTGGGATAAATTTGGGGTGAATTTGGAATAAATCTGGAATAAATTTGGGATAAATTTGGGGTGAATTTGGAATAAATCTGGAATAAATTTGGGATAAATTTGGGATGGATTTGGGATAAATTTGGGATAAATCTGGGATAAATTTGGGATAAATTTGGGGTGAATTTGGAATAAATCTGGAATAAATTTGGGATAAATTTGGGATGGATTTGGGATAAATTTGGGATAAATCTGGGATAAATTTGGGATAAATCTGGGATAAATTTGGGATAAATTTAGGATAAATTTGGGATGAATTTAAGATAAATTTGGGATGAATTTGGGGTGGATTTGGGATAAATTTGGGATAAATTTGGGATGGATTTGGGATGGATTTGGGATAAATCTGGGATAAATTTGGGATAAATTTAAGATAAATTTGGGATAAATTTGGGATAAATTTGGGGTGAATTTGGGGTTTTTTGGTACCTCATGGATGCCAAAGTGAGCGTAGGAATCGAAGTAATAATCCTTGGAGGATTTGGGATAAATTTGGGATAAATTTGGGATAAATTTGGGATAAATTTGGGATGAATTTGGGGTGAATTTGGGGTGAATTTGGGGTGAATTTGGGGGATTTTGGTACCTCATGGATGCCGAAGTGGGCGTAGGAATCGAAGTAATAATCCTTGGAGGTCATGTCCTCGGCCGAGGGTTTGGCGCTGCCCTCCCCGGGGGGGCAGGAGACCTGTGGGGGGCAGAGCACGGCTTGGGGGGGCCCCTGGGACCCCCCCTGGATCCCTCAGATCCCAAAATCCTCAAATCCTGGGAAAAAATCCCGGAATTCCCACGAAAAAACCCGGAATTCCCACAAAAATCCCCGGAATTCCCACGGAAATCCCATTAAAAATGCCCAAATCCCAATAAATTCCCACTGAAATCCCCCAAATTTGGAGGTTTTGGGGTCCTGGGACCCCCCCCAGGGTCCCTCAGATCCCAAAATCCCAAAATCCTGGGAAAAATCCCGGAATTCCCACGGAAATCCCCGGAATTCCCACAGAAATCCCATTAAAAACGCCCAAATCTCCCTGAAATCCCAACAAATTCCCACTGAAATCCCCCAAATTTGGAGGTTTTGGGGTCCTGGGACCCCCCCTGGATCCCTCAGACCCCAAAATCCCAAAATCCTGGGAAAAAATCCCGGAATTCCCACGGGAAAAACCCGGAATTCCCAAGGAAATCCCATTAAAAACGCCCAAATCCCACTGAAATCCCAATGAATTCCCCCAAATTTGGAGTTTTTGGGGTCCTGGGACCCTCCTTGGATCCCTCAGATCCCAAAATCCCCAAATCCTGGGAAAAAAACCCGGAATTCCCACGGAAAAACCCGGAATTCCCACGAAAATCCCCGGAATTCCCACGGAAATCCCATTAAAAACGCCCAAATCCCAGCGAATTCCCACTGAAATTCCCAAAATTTGGAGGTTTTGGGGTCCTGGGACCCCCCCTGGATCCCTCAGATCCCAAAAATCCCCAAATCCCGGGAAAAATCCTGGAATTCCCACGAAAAACCCAGAATTCCCACAGAAATCCCATTAAAAACACCCAAATCCCATGGAAATCCCACTGAAATCCCAATGAATTCCCCAAAATTTGGAGGTTTTGGGGTCCTGGGACCCCCCTTGGATCCCTCAGATCCCAAAATCCTCAAATCCTGGGAAAAATCCTGGAATTCCCACGGAAAAACCCGGAATTCTCACAAAAATCCCTGGAATTCCCACGGAAAAACCCGGAATTCTCACAAAAATCCCTGGAATTCCCACGGAAATCCCATTAAAAACACCCAAATCTCCCTGAAATCCCCAAAATTTGGAATTTTTGGGGTCCTGGGACCCCCCCAGATCCCAAAAATTCCCCAAAATCCCAGAATTCCAACAAAAACCCCCCAAAAAACCCCGAAATTCCCACAAAAATCCCTAAAAAATCCCATTTTCCCCCAAAAAATTTTCTTTAATTTCGGGGAGAATCCCCCCAAAAAAATCCGGGAGAAGCCAAAAATTCCCGGAGACCCCGAAAATTCCCAAATTTTTTTTTGGGAATTGACCCAAATCCTCTCCCTGGCTGCTCCTGGGGCTGATTTTTGGGGCGTTTTCCTGGGATTTGGGGGAAAACTTTGGGGGATTTTTCCAAGATTTGGGGAATTTTTTGGGAATTTTTGGGGATTTGGGGAAAACTTTCCCAAAATTCCCTCTCTGGCCTCGTCCTGGGCTTGATTTTGGGGTTTTTCCCTGGAATTTGGAGGGGTTTTGGGGGGTTCTTTTTTGGGATTTGGGGTTTTTTTGGGGATTTGGGATTTTTTGGGGGGGGTTTGGGATTTTATTTGGGATTTTTTTGGGGGGATTTGGGATTTTTTGGGGGGGTTTGGGATTTTTTTGGGGGGATTTGAGATTTTATTTGGGATTTTTTTGGGATTTGGGATTTTATTTGGGATTTTTTTTGGGGGGATTTGGGGTTTTTCTGGGATTTTTTTGGGATTTGGGATTTTTTTGGGGTTTTTTTTTTGGGATTTGGGGACTTTTTTTGGGGATTTGGGATTTTATTTGGGATTTTTTTGGGGGGATTTGGGGTTTTTCTGGGATTTGGGATTTTTTTGGGATTTTTTTGGGATTTGGGGATTTTTTTGGGGGGGATTTGGGATTTTATTTGGGATTTTTTTGGGGGATTTAGGATTTTTTTTAGGGATTTGAAATTTGGGATTTTTTGGGGGGGATTTGGGATTTTATTTGGGATTTTTTTGGGATTTAGGATTTTATTTGGGATTTTTTTGGGGGGGATTTGGGGTTTTTCTGGGATTTTTTTGGGATTTGGGATTTTTTTTTGGGTTTTTTTTGGGATTTGGGGACTTTTTTTGGGGATTTGGGATTTATTTGGGATTTTTTTGGGATTTGGGGATTTTTTTGGGGGGATTTGGGATTTTATTTGGGATTTTTTGGGGGGATTTAGGATTTTTTTTAGGGATTTGAAATTTGGGGTTTTTTGGGGGGGGATTTGGGATTTTTTTGGGGGGATTTAGGATTTTTTTAGGGATTTGAAATTTGGGATTTTTTTTTTGGGATTTGGGATTTTATTTGGGATTTTTTGGGGATTTGGGGATTTTTTTGGGGGGATTCAGGATTTGAGATTTGGGATTTTATTTGGGTTTTTTTTGGGATTTGGGATTTTTTTTGGGATTTAGGATTTTTTTTAGGGATTTGAGATTTGGGATTTTATTTGGGGTTTGGGATTTTTTTTGGGGGGATTTAGGATTTTTTTTAGGGATTTGAGATTTGGGATTTTATTTGGGTTTTTTTTGGGATTTAGGATTTTTTTTAGGGATTTGAAATTTGGGATTTTTTTGTTGGGATTTGGGATTTTCCCTCATTTCCCAAACCCCAAATCCTCCTGCACTTGGGGTGGTTTTGGGGCCGATTTTTGGGACTTTTCCCCAGAAATTCCTCTCATTTTTGGGATTTTTTTTTTGTTGTTTTTCCTGGGAATTGGGGTTTTTTTTGGGGGGGATTTTGGGGTTTTTGGGGCTCGGATTTTGGGGGGATTTTAGGAATATTTACATCTTCCTGAGGCGACTGCAGGCTCATCCAGCTAGCCAGGGTGGCTACAAAACTCTGGGGAAAGAGGAACGGAGAGAGGTCACCCAAAAATGGGGCTGGGGTCCCAAAAATTGGGGTTGGGGGTCCCTAAAATGGAATTTGGGGTGCCAAAAATGGGGTTGGGGGTCCCCAAAATGGGGTTGGGGGTCCCCAAAATGGGGTTGGGGGTCCCTAAAATGGAGTTTTGAGGCCAAAAATGGGCTGGGGGTCCCTAAAATTGGGATGGGGGTCCCTAAAATGGAATTTGGGGTCACTAAAATGGAATTGAGGGTCCCTAAAATGGAGTTTTGAGGCAAAAAATGGGGTTGAGGTCCCCAAAATTGAGTGGGGGGAACCTAAAATGGGTCTGGGGGGTCCCTAAAATGGAATTGGGGGTGCCAAAAATGGAATTGAGGGTCCCTAAAATGGAGTTTTGGGGCCAAAAATGGGTTGGGGGGTCCCTAAAATGGGGTTGGGGGTCCCCAAAATTGGGATGGGGGTTCCTAAAATGGGTCTGGGGGTCCCTAAAATGGAATTTGGGGTCCCTAAAATGGGGTTTGGGGTCCCTAAAATGGAATTGGGGGTCCCTAAAATGGAGTTTTGAGGCCAAAAATGGGGTTGAGATCCCCAAAATTGAGTGGGGGGTCCCTAAAATGGAATTTGGGGTCCCTAAAATGGAGTTTTGAGGCCAAAAATGGGGTTGGGGTCCCCAAAATTGAATGGGGGGAACCTAAAATGGGTCTGGGGGTCCCTAAAATGGAATTTGGGGTCCCCAAAATTGGGATGGGGGTCCCCAAAATTGGGATGGGGGTCCCCAAAATGGGGTTGGGGTCCCTAAAATGGAATTGGGGGTCCCTAAAATGGGGTTTTGGGGCCAAAAATGAGGTTGGGGGTCCCTAAAATGGGTCTGGGGGTGATCAAGACCCCAAACCTGGGGGGCCAGAGGGGATTTAGGGGGATCCGACCCCAAATTTGGGGGGATTTGGGAGGATTTGGGGGGCTCCAAACCCAAATTTTGGGGGTCCCAGAGCCCAAATTTGGGGTCTCGGAGGATTTGGGGGGGGTCTCAAGCTCTAATTTAGGGGTCGCCCCCCGATTTTGGGGGGGTCCAGCAGCTCCTGCGTCCCCCCCCCGATCACGACACCCCCTCAATATCGCGACAGGCCCCGCCCCTATCGCGACCCCCACCCCAAATTGGGGATTTTGGGGGGGTCCGGACTCTCCACGTGGCTCCGGAGTCACGCGGAACCCCCAAAAATCCCCCCAAAAAAATCCCCCAGACCCCAAAAATGTCCCAAAGGAGCCCCCAGACTCATTAAAGCTCCCCCGGGAGCCTCAAAGACTCCTCAAAACCTCCCTAAAGCCTCCCCCAGACTCAATTCAAGCCCTCAGGCCTCACTAAACTCCCCCCAATCCCCTCAGAGACCCCCTCAAAACACCCCCAAATACCCCAAAAGCTCCCTAAAACCCCCTCAGAGCCCCCCCAAACCTCACCAACCCCCCCCAAAGCTCATTTAAACCCCCCCAAACCTCCTTAAAACCCCCAAAAACCTCATTAAACCCCCCCAGACCTCATTGAAACCTCCCGGCCCCCTCAGCGGCCCCTCAGCGCCGCCCCCCCCCTCGCCTGAGGGCCCCTCAGAGTCCCCCCCACCCCCCTCACGCCGCTTCCGAGCCCATTTCCCGCCTCTCCGGGCCCGTTTTTCCCTCAGCCCCGCCGGATTTTTGCCCGATTTCGCCCTTTTTCGCCCCATTTTCGCCGCTTTCCCGCGGAGCCCCGCTCACCTCCATGATACAATTGGCCGCCTCCGCCATCTTGTGAACGCGAGGAGCGGCCCCCAGCTCCCCGCCCTTTTATAGCGGGGGCGGGGCCGCCGCGCGCCCCCCGCGCCTTCCCATTGGCCGCCTCTTCCCGGTTACCGCCTTCTCATTGGACAGCGGAAACGCCTATCAATGTTAATCCACGCCCACAGCGCTGATTGGGCGGGAAGCTGTCAATCACGAATCACCGCTAGGCCACGCCCACAAGGCGGGGCAAAGTGCTCGTTCCGCGCTCTGATTGGTCGGGAGAGGTGTCAATCACCAAGCCACGCCCCCACACCCCAAATTCCCATTAAAAATCCCCAAAAACCCCAAAAACGCCCCAAAAAAATCGTTCAAAAAATCCCCAAAAATCACCCGAGCCACAAAAAAACCACAAAAAACCAAACCTTTATTAAATTTCCCATACAAAACCGCGGGGGGGGGGGATAAAAAATTCATCCAAACTCCCAAAAACGCCGGGATTTTTATTTTTTTTGGGGATTCCCGGAATTTTTTTTTTGGGATTTTGGGATTTTTTGGGGTGGATTCGTCACCAGTCGGGGACCCCGAAGCGTTTGAGGAGCTCCTGCTGCGCCTCCAGGTCCTTCTGCACTTTGCGGCGCATGTAGAAAATGGGGCAGTCCCGGCTGAGGGGGAGGAAAAAATTGGGGAATTTTTTTATTTTTGGGAATTTTTTTGGGGGAGATTTTGGGATTTTTTGGGGTTTTTTGGGAGGTTCACCTGGTGCACAGAACGTCCTGGAGCAGGGAGCCCTGGCAGCGCTGGCACTGGCTCCAGAGGCGGGAGAAGCTGCGCTCAAGGTGCCACACCTGGGACACCTGGGGGGATGAAAATGACACAAAATGACCCAAAATTGGGGTTTAGGAACAAAAAAAACCCAAAATTTGGATTTGGGATCCCAAAAAACCCCAGGGGCCACACCTGGGACACCTGGGGGGACGAAAACGGCCCAAAATGACCCAAAAATGGGGTTTGGGGTCCCAGAAAACCCCAAAATTTGGGTTTGGGGTCCCAGAAAACCCCAAAATTTGGGATTTGGGACCAAAAAAAAACCCCAAAATCCCCCCAAATATCCCAAAATTCCCAAAAATCCCCCAAAATTCCTAAAAAATCCCAAAGATCCCCAAAAATTCCCCAAAATCCAAAAAAAGTCAAAAAAAAAATCCCCAAAAATTCCCCAAAAAATTCCCCAAAAATTCCCAAGAAATTCCCAGAAAAATTCCCCAAAAATCCCCCCAAAAAATCCCAAAATTCCCAAAAAATTCCCCAGAAATTAAAAAAAAATCCCAAAAATCCCAAAAAATCCCAAAAATTCCCCCAAAAATTCCCCCCAAAATTCCGCAAAAATTCCCAAAAAATCCCCCCCAAATATTCCCCAAAAATCCACAAAAAATTCCCCAAAAATTCCCCCAAAAAATCCCCAAAATTCCCCCAAAAATCCCCCCATAATTCCCCAAAATTCCCAAGAAATTCCCCAAAAAATTCCCCAAAAATCCCCCTGAAAAATCCCAAAATTCCCCAGAAATTAAAAAAAAAAATCCCAAAAACCCCCCCCAAAAATCCCCAAAATTCCCCCAAAAATTCCGCAAAAATTCCCAAAAATTCCCCCCCAAATATTCCCAAAAATCCACAAAAAATCCCCCAAAATTCCCCCAAAAAAATCTCAAAAATTCCCCCAAAAATTCCAAAAAAATCCCCCCAAAATTCCGCAAAAATTCCCAAGAAATTCCCCAAAAAATTCCCCAAAAATCCCCCCAAAAAATCCCAAAATTCCCAAAAAATTCCCAAAAAATCCCCAAGAAATTCCCCAGAAATTCCAAAAAAAATCCCAAAAATCCCCCCCAAAAATCCCAAAAATTCCCCCAAAAATTCCCAAAAAATTCCCCCAAAATTCCGCAAAAATTCCCCAAAATTCCCCAAAATCCCAAGAAAATTCCTCCAAAATCCCCCAAAAATTCCCAAAAAATCGCCCCCAAATATTCCCCAAAAATTCCCCAAAAATTCTCCAAAATTCCCCCCAAAATTCCCAAAAATCCCCCCAAAAAATCCCAAAATTCCCAAAAAATTCCCCAAAATCTCCAAGAAATTCCCCAGAAATTCCCCAAAAATCCCCCCAAAATTCCCCAAAAATTCCCCAAAAATTCCAAAAAAAATTCCGCAAAAATTTCCCAAAAATCCCCCCAAAAAATTCCCCCCCAAAATTCCCCCAAAAATTCCCCAAAAAATCCTGAAAAATTCCCCCCAAAATCCCCCCAAAAATTCCCCAAAAATTCCAAAAAAAATTCCCCCAAAATTCTGCAAAAATTCCCAAAAATCCCCCCAAATTTCCCCAAAATTCTCAAGAAATTAAAAAAAAAAATTCCCCCCAAATATTCCCCAAAAATCCACAAAAAATTCCCCAAAATCCCCCCAAAAAATCCCCAAAAACCCAAAAATTCCCCCCAAAAATTCCCAAAAACTCCCCCCAAAATTCCCAAAATATTCCCCCAAAATCCCAAGAAAATTCCTCCAAAATCCCCCAAAATTCCCCCCAAAAATTCCCAAAAAATCCCCCCAAATATTCCCCAAAAATCCCAAAAAAATTCCCCAAAAATTCCCCGAAATTCCCCCCAAAAATTCCAAAATTCCCAAAAAATTCCCCAAAAAATTCCCCAAAAAATTCCCCAAAAAATTCCCCAAAATTCCTCAAAAATTTCCCAAAAATCCCCCAAAAAATTCCCCAAAAATCCCCCCAAAATTCCCAAGAAATTCCCCAAAAAATTCCCCAAAAATCCCCCCAAAAAATCCCAAAATTCCCAAAAAATCCCCCCAAAAATTCCCCAAAATTCCCCCCCAAATATTCCCAAAAATCCCCAAAAAATCCCCCAAAATTCCCCCAAAAAATCCCCAAAATTCCCAAAATTCCCCCCAAAAATTCCCAAAAAATCCCCAAAAAATTCCCCAGAAATCCCAAAAAATCCCAAAATATCCCCAAAATTCCCAAATATCCCAAAATTCCCGAAGAATTCCCGGAATTCCTTCCCCACCTCCTTCTGGTAGAGCTCGGACTCCCTCTGGCGGCAGAAATCACAAACGGCTCCTGGGGGGGAATTTTGGGCTGAATTTGGGGAATTTTGGGCTGAATTTGGGGAATTTTGGGCTGAATTTGGGGAATTTTGGGCTGAATTTGGGGAATTTTGGGGCGAATTTGGGGAATTTTGGGCTGAATTTGGGGAATTTTGGGCTGAATTTGGGGAATTTTGGGCTGAATTTGGGGAATTTTGGGCTGAATTTGGGGAATTTTGGGGCGAATTTGGGGAATTTTGGGCTGAATTTGGGGAATTTTGGGCTGAATTTGGGGAATTTTGGGCTGAATTTGGGGAATTTTGGGGCGAATTTGGGGAATTTTGGGCTGAATTTGGGGAATTTTGGGCTGAATTTGGGGAATTTTGGGCTGAATTTGGGGAATTTTGGGGCGAATTTGGGGAATTTTGGGCTGAATTTGGGGAATTTTGGGCTGAATTTGGGGAATTTTGGGGCGAATTTGGGGAATTTTGGGCTGAATTTGGGGAATTTTGGGCTGAATTTGGGGAATTTTGGGGTGAATTTGGGGAATTTTGGGCTGAATTTGGGGAATTTTGGGCTGAATTTGGGGAATTTTGGGGTGAATTTGGGGAATTTTGGGCTGAATTTGGGGAATTTTGGGGCGAATTTGGGGAATTTTGGGGTGAATTTGGGGAATTTTGGGCTGAATTTGGGGAATTTTGGGCTGAATTTGGGGAATTTTGGGGCGAATTTGGGGAATTTTGGGCTGAATTTGGGGAATTTTGGGGCAAATTTGGGGAATTTGGGGCTGAATTTGGGGAATTTTGGGCTGAATTGGGGAATTTTGGGGCGAATTTGGGGAATTTTGGGCTGAATTTGGGGAATTTTGGGGCGAATTTGGGGAATTTTGGGCTGAATTTGGGGAATTTTGGGCTGAATTTGGGGAATTTTGGGCTGAATTTGGGGAATTTTGGGCTGAATTTGGGGAATTTTGGGGCTCCCGGAGCCCAAATTTTGGGATCAAATTCCCGAATTTCCCAGGGGAGGGAATTTGGGGAGGAATCCCCAGAATTCTGAGGATTTTGGGGCTCCAAAACTCCATTTTTTTGTGATAAAAAGCGAATTTCTGATTTAATTTTGGGATATTAATTGGGTTTGGGGTCATTAACTTGGGGTTTCGGGTCATTAATTAGTATTAATCTCATTAATTAGGGGAGGGGGCTTTAATTGAGGGGATTTGGGGGTCTCTGATCCCAATTTTTGGGAGGAATCCCCTGAATTTTGAGGATTTTGGGGCTCCTAAACCCCATTTTTTCGTGCTAAAAAGCAAATTCCTGTGTTAATTACACCCTGGGCTTATTAATTTCCAGCAGAACTCATTAATTACCACCCCCCTCATTAATTAGCGGGATCAATCTCCAATTAAACCCCAAATCCCCCCCATTTTTGGGGCGTTTTTGGCCGATTTTGGCCCTTTTGGAGCCGGATTTTTTTGGCTGGGTGGGTCCATTCCGGCCTGGGGGGGGTTAATTAGGGATTAATTAGTGGTTAATTAGTTAATTAGGGCTGGGACTCACCGTGGTGGGGCAGGAGCGCCCGGCAGCCGACGCAGCTGCTGCGTTTGGAGGTGAAGGCCGAGAGCCCCCCGGATCTGGAGGTCAGGAGGGTCTTGCAGCGCGTGTGCTCCCCCTCTGTGGGGGCAGAGAATTCCCAAAATCCCCCAATTTCAGCCCAAAAAATCCGGGAATTTCAGCCCCAAAAATTCCTGGATTTTTGGGAGTGGCAAAAACGCCGAAATTCCCAAAAAAATCCAGCCCAGGATGGCAAAAATCCCAAAATTTTATCCCAAAAATCCAAAAATCCCAAAATTCCCACCCAAAAATCCCAGAATTCCAGCCCAAAAGTTCCCAAATTCCTGGGAGTCACAAAAACGCCGGAATTCCCAAAAAAATCCAGCCCAGGATGGCAAAAATGACAAAAAATCTCAAAATTCCCCCAAAAAACTCCCGAAATTTCATCCCCAAACCCCCCAAAATCCCAAAATTCCATCCCCAAAATTTCCATCCCAAAAAGTCCCACAATTCCCACCCAAAAATTCCAAAATTTCATCCCAAAACTCCCAAAATTTCCATCCCAAAATTCCCAAAATTCCACCCCAAAATCCCAAAATTCCTGGGAATCCAAATAACGCCGGAATTCCCAAAAAAATCCAGCCCAGGATGGCAAAAATCTGAAAATTCTTCCCCAAAAATCCACCCCAAAAATCCCAAATTTCATCCCAAAAATCCTGGAATTTCAGCCCCAAAAATTCCCAAATTCCTGGGAGTTGCAAAAACCCCAAAATTCCCCAAAAAATCCATCCCAGGATGGCAAAAATCCCAAAATTCCCACCCAAAAATGTCAAAATTCGATCCCAAAACCCCCCAAAATTCCACCCCAAAATTCCCAAAATTCCTGGGAATCCCCAAAACCCCGAAATTCCCAAAAAAATCCAGCCCAGGACCCCAAAATTCCCCAAATTCCACCCAAAAAACCAAAATTTCATCCCAAAATTCCCCCAAAATCCAGGAATGGGCCCAATCTGGGGAGGATTTTGCTCCATTTTTTCTGGGATTTGGGGAATTTTTGGGAATTCCAGGAATTTTTGGGAATTTTCGACAAAATTTGTGGATTTTGGTTCCGTTTTGGGTGAAATTTGGTGAATTTTGGTGAAATTTTGCTCCATTTTTCTCCATTTTTGCTCCATTTTCACCATTTTTGGCCCGATTTTGACACGGTTTTTTGGGAATTCTCAGGAATTCCAGGAATTTTCAGGAACTTTTGGGATCTTTTGACAAAAATGTGAATTTTGATTCCATTTTGGGTGGATTTGGGTGAAATTTGGTGAAATTTTGCTCAATTTCACCCCATTTTTGCTCCATTTTCGCTCTTTTTTCGCCATTTTTGGCCCGATTTGGATGCGGTTTTTTGGGAATTTTGGGGAATTCCGGGAATTTTCGGGAACTTTCAGGAATTTTTGACAAAAATGTGAATTTTCATTCAGTTTTGGGTGGATTTGGGTGAAATTTGGCTCAATTTTGCTCCATTTTCGCTCTTTTTTCGCCGTTTTTGGCCCGATTTTGACGCGGTTTTTGGGGAATTTTTGGGAAATTTTGGGAATTTTGGGGAACTTTCAGGAATTTTTGACAAAAATGTGAATTTTGATTCCATTTTGTGTGGATTTGGGTGAAATTTTGCTGGAATTTCGCTCAATTTCACCCCAGTTTTGCTCCATTTTCGCCGTTTTTGGCCCGATTTGGACGCGGTTTTTTGGGAATTCCTGGGAATTCCGGGAATTTTTGGGAATTTCCCGGGAATACTCACGGAGCAGCACGGCCTGGGCCCTGCCCTCGCCCAGGATGGGCTCGAAGATCCTCAGCAGGGGCCGGCTCAGCTGCTGCTCCAGGTAGTAGCGGGTGTCGATGGGCAGGTTCTGCTCCAGGGCGAACACCGGGTCCTGAATTGGGAAAATTCCAGAAAATTTGGGAATTTTTGGGAATTTTTGGGATTTTTGGGAGGGTTCAGGGCAGGGGATTTCGGGGAGGAGGGAAAGGAAAGCCCAAAAAGGGCGGAATTCACAGCAAAATCCAGGTCAGGGGGGGGATTCTGGAATATTCCCACCCTGGGGGGCACAGAATTCCCAAAATTCCCATCCCAAGAACCCCAAATTCCCAAAATTCCCACCCCAGGAATCCAAAACTCCCAAAATTCTGACCCCAGGAGCCCAAAATTCCCAAAATTTGACCCCAGGACCCCCAAATTCCCAAAATTCCACCCCAGCAGCCAAAAATTCCCAAAATTTCCACCCCAGGAACCCAAAATTCCCCCTCAGGAGCCAAAAATTCCCACAATTCCATCCCAGGAACCCAAAATTCTCCCAATTTTGACCCCAGGAACCCAAAATTCTGACCCCAGGGGGCCCAAAATTCCCAAAATTTTGACCCCAGGGACCCAAAATTCCCAAAATTCTGACCCCAGGAACCCAAAATCCCCAAAATTTGACCCCAGGACCCCAAAATTCCCCCTGGAATTCCCAAATTTCCCCAAATTCTCCCAGATTTTGGTGTCCCTTGACCCCTGAGTGACCCCTGAGTGACCCCAGGGTGACCCCAATGACCCCTGAGTGACCCCAGGATGACCCCAGGATGACCCTGAGTGACCCCAGGATGACCCTGAGTGACCCCAATGACCCCTGAGTGACCCCTGAGTGACCCCTGAGTGACCCCAGGGTGACCCCAATGACCCCTGAGTGACCCCAGGATGACCCCAGGATGACCCTGAGTGACCCCAGGATGACCCTGAGTGACCCCAATGACCCCTGAGTGACCCCTGAGTGACCCCCGAGTGACCCCAGGATGACCTTTGACCCCTGGCTGACCTCTGACCGTGTGTAGGCGGCCTGGCCGCGGGCGCCACTGACGATGACGTAGGGGGACAGTGACCCCTGAGTGACCCCTGAGTGACCCCCGAGTGACCCCAGGATGACCCCAGGATGACCCCCGAGTGACCCCAGGATGACCCCAGTGACCCCTGAGTGACCCCAGGATGACCTTTGACCCCTGGCTGACCTCTGAGCGGGTGTAGGCGGCCTGGCCGCGGGCGCCGCTGACGATGACGTAGGGGGACAGTGACCCCTGAGTGACCCCTGAGTGACCCCTGAGTGACCCCAGGATGACCCCAATGACCCCAGGATGACCCCGAGTGACCCCAGGATGACCTTTGACCCCTGACCTCTGAGCGGGTGTAGGCGGCCTGGCCGCGGGCGCCGCTGACGATGACGTAGGGGGACAGTGACCCCTGAGTGACCCCTGAGTGACCCCAGGATGACCCCAATGACCCCGAGTGACCCCAGGATGACCTTTGACCCCTGGCTGACCTCTGACCGTGTGTAGGCGGCCTGGCCGCGGGCGCCGCTGACGATGACGTAGGGGACAGTGACCCCTGAGTGACCCCAGTGACCCCAGGATGACCCCAATGACCCCGAGTGACCCCAGGATGACCCCAGGATGACCTTTGACCCCTGGCTGACCTCTGACCGGGTGTAGGCGGCCTGGCCGCGGGCGCCGCTGATGATGACGTAGGGGGACAGTGACCCCTGAGTGACCCCAGGATGACCCCAATGACCCCTGAGTGACCCCAATGACCCTGAGTGACCCCAGGATGACCTTTGACCCCTGGCTGACCTCTGACCGTGTGTAGGCGGCCTGGCCGCGGGCGCCGCTGACGATGACGTAGGGGGACAGTGACCCCTGAGTGACCCCTGAGTGACCCCCGAGTGACCCCAGGATGACCCCAGGATGACCCCCGAGTGACCCCAGGATGACCCCAGTGACCCCAATGACCCCAGGATGACCCCAGGATGACCTTTGACCCCTGGCTGACCTCAGACCGGGTATACGCGGCCTGGCCGCGGGCGCCGCTGACGATGACGTAGGGGGACAGTGACCCCTGAGTGACCCCTGAGTGACCCCAGGATGACCCCAGGATGACCTTTGACCCCTGACCTCAGACCGGGTATACGCGGCCTGGCCGCGGGCGCCGCTGACGATGACGTAGGGGGACAGTGACCCCTGAGTGACCCCAGGATGACCCCAATGACCCCAGGATGACCCCGAGTGACCCCAGGATGACCTTTGACCCCTGACCTCAGACCGTGTGTAGGCGGCCTGGCCGCGGGCGCCGCTGACGATGACGTAGGGGACGCGGTCCCCCAGGGAGGGGGCGCTGCCGGGGTCCCTGCGCCGCAGCCTGGGGGGGGAAAAACGGACACGGAATTGGGGGAAAAAAACAGGGAATTGGGAAAAAACCATGGGAATTGGGAAAAAACAATGGGAATTAGGGGAAAAAAAATGGGAATTGGGAAAAAACCGATGGGAATGGGGAAAAATAATGGGAATGGGGAAAAATGATGGGAATGGGGAAAAATAATGGGAATTTGGGGGAAAAACAATGGGAATTGGGAAAAAAACCAATGGGAATGGGGAAAAATAACAGGAATTTGGGGAAAAAAAATGGGAATTTGGGGGAAAAAAACAATGGGAATTGGGAAAAAACAACCAGAATTGGGAAAAAAACAATGGAAATGGGGAAAAATGATGACAATTTGGGGGGAAAACAGCCAGAATTGGGGAAAAACAATGGGAATGGGGAAAAAACAGTGGGAATTGGGGAAAAAATAATGGGAATGGGGAAAAATAACAGGAATTTGGGAAAGAAACAGCTGGAATTGGGGAAAAAACAATGGGAATTTGGGGAAAAAAAATGGGAATTTGGGGGAAAAAATGGGAATTTGGGGGAAAAACAACGGGAATTGGGAAAAACGATGGGAATGGGGAAAAACAATGGGAATTTAGGGGTAAAAATGAAAGGAATTGGGAAAAAACAATGGGAATGGGGAAAAAAAACAATGGAAATGGGGAAAAATAATGAGAATTTGAGAAAAAAACAGCTGGAATTGGGGAAAAAACAGGAATTTGGGGGGAAAACAGCTGGATTTGGGAAAAAACAACCGGAATTGGGAAAAAAAACAATGGAAATGGGGAAAAACAATGGGAATTTGGAAAAAAACAATGGAAATGGGGAAAAAAACCAATGGGAACGGGGAAAAACAACGGGAATTGGGAAAAAACTATGAGAATGGGGAAAAACAATGGGAATTTGGGAAAAAAACAGATGGAATTGGGGAAAAAACAATGGGAATGGGAAAAAACAGGGGGAATTGGGGGAAAAACAACGGGAATTGGGAAAAAAACAATGGAAATGGGGAAAAATAACGGGAATTTGGGGGAAAAACAGCCAGAATTGGGAAAAAAACAATGGAAATGGGGAAAAACAATGGGAATTTGGGAGGAAAACAACGGGAATTGGGAAAAAACAACCAGAATTGGGAAAAAAACAATGACAATGGCGAAAAACAATGGGAATGGGGAAAAATAACGGGAATTTGGGGGAAAAACAGCTGGAATTGGGGAAAAAAACCGATGGAATTGGGGAAAAAACAACGGGAATTTGGGAAAAAAAAATGGAAATGGGGAAAAATAACGGGAATTTGGGAAAAAAACAACGGGAATGGGGAAAAACAAGGGGAATTGGGAAAAAAAAACAATGGAAATGGGGAAAAACAATGGGAATTTGGGGGAAAAACACAACAGGAATTGGGGGAAAACAACGGGAATTTGGGAAAAAACAATGGGAATTAGGGGAAAAAAAATGGGAATCTGGGAAAAAACAACGGGAATTTGGGGAAAAAACCAATGGAAATGGGGAAAAAGAATGGGAATTTGGGGGAAAAACAGCTGGATTTGGCAAAAACAACGGGAATTTGGGGGAAAAACACCAGGAATTGGGAAAAAACGATGAGAATGGGGAAAAACAATGGGAATTGGGAAAAAAAACAATGGGAATGAGGAAAAATAACGGGAATTTGGGAAAAAAACAGATGGAATTGGGAAAAAACAATGGGAATGGGAAAAAACAGTGGGAATTGGGGGAAAAACAACGGGAATTTGGGGAAAAAACAGATGGAATTGGGGAAAAATAACGGGAATTTGGGAAAAAAACAACGGGAATGGGGAAAAACAAGGGGAATTGGGAAAAAAAAACAATGGAAATGGGGAAAAACAATGGGAATTTGGGGGAAAAACACAACAGGAATTGGGGGAAAACAACGGGAATTTGGGAAAAAACAATGGGAATTAGGGGAAAAAAAATGGGAATCTGGGAAAAAACAACGGGAATTTGGGGAAAAAACCAATGGAAATGGGGAAAAAGAATGGGAATTTGGGGGAAAAACAGCTGGATTTGGCAAAAACAACGGGAATTTGGGGGAAAAACACCAGGAATTGGGAAAAAACGATGAGAATGGGGAAAAAAAAATGAGAATGGGGAAAAACAACGGGAATTGGGAAAAAAAACAATGGAAATGGGGAAAAATAACGGGAATTTGGGGGAAAAACAACGGGAATTGGGAAAAAAACAATGGGAATGGGGAAAAATAACGGGAATTTGTGGGAAAAAACACCTGGAATTGGGGAAAAAAACAATGAGAATGGGGAAAAAAAATGGGAATTTGGGGGGAAAACAACGGGAATTGGGAAAAAAACAACCGGAATTGGGAAAAGAACAATGGAAATGGGGAAAAACAATGGGAATTCAGGAAAAAAACAGCTGGAATTGGGGAAAAAACAATGGGAATGGGGAAAAACAATGGGAATTGGGAAAAACAACGGGAATTTGGGGGAAAAACAACCAGAATTGGGAAAAAAACCAATGGGATTGGGGAAAAACAACGGGAATTGGGAAAAACAACGGGAATTTGGGGGGAAAACAGCTGGATTTGGGAAAAAAACATCTGGAATTGGGAAAAAAACCCATTTCCATGTATTTTTTTCCCATTTTATTCCCATTTCCGTGTATTTTTTTACCGTTTTTTCCCATTTCTGTGTATTTTTTTCCCATTTCTGGGTGTTTTCACCCCATTTTCTGCCCCTCACCTCTCAGCCAGAGCCACGTGAGCCTGTGGGGCGCTGGAGGCGCTGCCAGGGATTTATTCCCCATTTTGGTGTATTTTTTTCCCATTTCTGTGCAGATTTTTCCCGTTTTTTCCCATTTCCATGTATTTTTTCCCCATTTTTTCCCATTTTTGCCAGTTTTCACCCCATTTTCTGCCCCCTCACCTCTCAGCCAGAGCCACGTGAGCCTGTGGGGCGCTGGCACCATTTTTTCCCCATTTCCATGTGGTTTTTTTCCCATTTTTTTCCCATTTCCGTGTATTTTTTTCCCGTTTTTTCGCATTTCTGTGTATTTTTTTCCCGTTTTTTCCCGTTTTTTCCCATTTCTGGGTGTTTTCACCCCATTTTCTGCCCCCTCACCTCTCAGCCAGAGCCACGTGAGCCTGTGGGGCGCTGGCACCATTTTTTCCCCATTTCTGTGCAGTTTTTTCCCATTTTGGTGTATTTTTTTCCCGTTTTTTCCCATTTCTGTGTATTTTTTTCCCGTTTTTTCCCATTTTTGCCTCTTTTCACCCCATTTTCTGCCCCTCACCTCTCAGCCAGAGCCACGTGAGCCTGCGGGGCGCTGTAGGCGCTGGCGGCGCGCGTCAGCTCCTTGGTGATGACGAGCTGGGAGATGTCGATGCGGTTACAGAGCAGGTCTGAGATCACCTCCTGAGCGTGAGCCACGGCACCCATGGGATCCCTGGGGATAGAGACCCAAAATCAGCCAAAATCACCCCAAAATCAACCCAAAATCAACTCAAAACTGCTGCAAAAACTGCACCAAAATCACCCTAAAAACTGCCCCAAAATCACCCTAAAATCACACCAAAATCACCCTAAAAACTGCCCTAAAATCACCCCAAAATCACCTCCTGAGCGTGAGCCACGGCACCCATGGGATCCCTGAGAAAACAGACCCAAAATCAGCCAAAATCACCCCAAAATCAGCCAAAATCTGCACCAAAATCAACCCAAAATCACCCCAAAAACTGCACCAAAATCACCCTAAAAACTGCCCTAAAATCACCCCAAAATCACCTCCTGAGCGTGAGCCACGGCACCCATGGGATCCCTGGGGATAGAGACCCAAAATCAGCCAAAATCACCCCAAAAATCACCCCAAAATCAGCCAAAAAACTGCACCAAAACTGACCCAAAATCACCCTAAAAACTGCACCAAAATCACCCCAAAATCACCTCCTGGGCGTGAGCCACGGCACCCATGGGATCCCTGAGAAAACAGACCCAAAATCAGCCAAAATCACCCCAAAATCAGCCAAAAACTGCACCAAAATCACCTCAAAACTGCCCCAAAATCACCATAAAAACTGCACCAAAATCAGCCCAAAATCACCTCCTGGGCGTGAGCCACGGCACCCATGGGATCCCTGGGGATAGAGACCCAAAATCAGCCAAAATCACCCCAAAAATCAGCCAAAAACTGCTGCAAAAACTGCACCAAAATCACTCTAAAAACTGCCCAAAAACCGGCTCCAAAATCACCCCAAAATCACCGCAAAATCACCTCCTGGGCGTGAGCCACGGCACCCATGGGGTCCCTGAGAAAACAGACCCAAAATCAGCCAAAATCACCCCAAAATCACCCAAAAAACTGCACCAAAATCAACCCAAAATCACCTCAAAAACTGCACCAAAATCAACCCAAAATCACCTCAAAAACTGCACCAAAATCAACCCAAAACTGCCCTAAAACCGGCTCCAAAATCACCCCAAAATCACCCCAAAATCACCTCCTGGGCGTGAGCCACAGCACCCATGGGGTCCCTGGGGATAGAGACCCAAAATCAGCCAAAATCACCCCAAAATCACCTCCTGGGCGTGAGCCACGGCACCCATGGGATCCCTGAGAAAACAGAACAAAAACTGACCCAAAATCACCCCAAATCACCTCAAAATCAGCCAAAAACTGCACCAAAATCAACCCAAAAACTGCACCAAAATCACCCCAAAATCACCCAAAAAACTGCACCAAAATCACCCCAAAAACTGCCCCAAAACCAGCTCCAAAATCACCCCAAAATCACCCCAAAAACGGCACCAAAACTGCCCCAAATCACCCCAAAAAATGCTGCAAAAACTGCCCCAAAATCAGCCAAAATCACCCCAAAAACTGCCCCAAAATCACCCCAAAAACTGCCCCAAATCACCCCAAAATCACCCCAAAAACTGCTGCAAAAACTGCACCAAAATCACCCCAAAAACTGCCCCAAAAACTGCCTCAAAATCACCCCAAAAACTGCCCCAAAATCACCCTAAAAACTGCCCCAAAATCACCCAAAATCACCCCAAAAACTGCCCCAAAATCACCCCAAAAACTGCCCCAAAAACTGCCCAAAATCACCCCAAAATCACCCCAAAAATTGCACCAAAAACTGCCCCAAAGCTGACTCAAAACTGACCCAAAATCAGCCAAAATCACCCCAAAATCACCCAAAATCACCCAAAATCACCCCAAACTGCTGCAAAAACTGCCCCAAAATCACCCCAAAAACTGCCCCAAAAACTGCCCAAAACTGCCCCAAAACTGCACCAAAATCACCCCAAAATCACCCCAAAAACTGCACCAAAAACTGCACCAAAGCTGACTCAAAACTGACCCAAAATCAGCCAAAATCACCCCAAAATCACCCAAAAACTGCTGCAAAAACTGCCCCAAAATCACCCCAAAAACTGCCCCAAAATCACCCCAAAATCACCCCAAAAACTGCACCAAAAACTGCCCCAAAATCACCCAAATTCACCCCAAACTCGGCATCCTCAGGGGCTGAACCTGGCCTGAATTTTTCCCATTTTTTTCCCATTTTTTCACCATTTTTTTACCGTTTTTTTACCGTTTTTTAACCATTTTTTAACCATTTTTTATCCATTTTTTCACCATTTTTCACCGTTTTTTCACCGTTTTTCACCATTTTTTCCCATTTTTCCCATTTTTCCCCCATTTCTCACCTGTGCAGCAGGATCCTGCTCAGCCAGGCTGTCACTCAGGGTAAAACCCTCTCATTTTGGGGCCATTTCCCCATTTTTCACCATTTTTCCCCATTTCTCAGCCATTTTTTCACCGTTTTTCACCATTTTTTCACCGTTTTTTCCCGTTTTTTCACCATTTTACCCCATTTTTCCTGGTTTTTTTTTGGAACTCACCTGTGCAGCAGGATCCTGCACAGCCAGGCCATCCCTCAGGGTAAAACCCTCTCATTTTGGGGCCATTTCCCCATTTTTCCCCATTTTTCCCCATTTCTCAGCCATTTTTTGCCCGTTTTTCTTCGTTTTTTCACCGTTTTTCACCATTTTTTCACCGTTTTTCACCATTTTTTCACTGTTTCTCACCATTTTTTCTGGATCTCACCTGTGCAGCAGGATCCTGCGCAGCCAGGCTGTCACCAGGTTGGCAGCCAGGGTAAAACCCTCTCATTTTGGGGCCATTTCCCCATTTTTCCCCATTTTTCCCCATTTCTCAGCCATTTTTTGCCCATTTTTCGTCATTTTTTCACCGTTTTTCACCATTTTTTCCCATTTTTCCCCCATTTCTCACCTGTGCAGCAGGATCCTGCGCAGACAGGATGTCACTCAGGGTAAAACCCTCTCATTTTGGGGCCATTTCCCCATTTTTAACCATTTTTCCCCATTTTTCCCCATTTTTCCCCATTTCTCAGCCATTTTTTGCCCATTTTTCGTCATTTTTTCACCGTTTTTCACCATTTTTTCCCATTTTTCCCCCATTTCTCACCTGTGCAGCAGGATCCTGCACACCCAGGCTGTCACTCAGGGTAAAACCCTCTCATTTTGGGGCCATTTCCCCATTTTTCACCATTTTTCCCCATTTCTCAGCCATTTTTTGCCCATTTTTCACCATTTTTCACCGTTTTTTCCCGTTTTTCCCCATTTTTCCCCCATTTCTCACCTGTGCAGCAGGATCCTGCTCAGCCAGGCTGTCACCATGACGTCACTCAGGGTAAAACCCTCTCATTTTGGGGCCATTTCCCCATTTTTCACCATTTTTCCCCATTTCTCAGCCATTTTTTCACCGTTTTTCACCATTTTTTCACCGTTTTTTCCCGTTTTTTCACCATTTTACCCCATTTTTCCCCATTTTTCCCCCATTTCTCACCTGTGCAGCAGGATCCTGCTCAGCCAGGCTGTCACTCAGGGTAAAACCCTCTCATTTTGGGGCCATTTCCCCATTTTTCACCATTTTTCCCCATTTCTCAGCCATTTTTTGCCCGTTTTTCACCATTTTTTCACCGTTTTTTCCCGTTTTTTCACCATTTTACCCCATTTTTCCTGGTTTTTTTTTTGGATCTCACCTGTGCAGCAGGATCCTGCTCAGCCAGGCTGTCACTCAGGGTAAAACCCTCTCATTTTGGGGCCATTTCCCCATTTTTCACCATTTTTCCCCATTTCTCAGCCATTTTTTGCCCGTTTTTCACCATTTTTTCACCGTTTTTTCACCATTTTTTCACCATTTTTTCCCATTTTCCCCCATTTTTCCCCCATTTCTCACCTGTGCAGCAGGATCCTGCACACCCAGGCTGTCACTCAGGGTAAAACCCTCTCATTTTGGGGCCATTTCCCCATTTTCAACCATTTTTCACCATTTTTAACCATTTTTCACCATTTTTTCACCGTTTTTCACCATTTTTTCACCATTTTTTCCCGTTTTTCCCCATTTTTCCCCGTTTTTCCCCATTCCTCACCTGTGCAGCAGGATCCTGCACAGCCAGGCTGTCACTCAGGGTAAAACCCTCTCATTTTGGGGCCATTTCCCCATTTTTAACCATTTTTCCCCATTTCTCAGCCATTTTTTGCCCGTTTTTCGTCATTTTTTCACTGTTTTTTCCCGTTTTTTCCCCGTTTCTCCTCATTTTTTCTGGAACTCACCTGTGCAGCAGGATCCTGCACACCCAGGCTGTCACTCAGGGTAAAACCCTCTCATTTTGGGGCCATTTCCCCACTTTTAACCATTTTTCCCCATTTTCCCCCATTTCTCAGCCATTTTTTGCCCGTTTTTCACCATTTTTTCACCGTTTTTTCCCATTTTTTCACCATTTTACCCCATTTTTCCTGGTTTTTTTTTGGATCTCACCTGTGCAGCAGGATCCTGCTCAGCCAGGCTGTCACCAGGTTGGCAGCCAGGGTAAAACCCTCTCATTTTGGGGCCATTTCCCCATTTTTCCCCATTTCTCAGCCATTTTTTGCCCGTTTTTCACCATTTTTTCACCGTTTTTTCCCGTTTTTTCACTGTTTCTCCTCATTTTTTTTGGATCTCACCTGTGCAGCAGGATCCTGCGCAGACAGGCCGTCACCAGGTTGGCAGCCAGGGGACAGTTGTCTCTCCTGACGGCCTCCAGCCCTTTGCAGTCCAGCCGGGGCTCGGCGCTGCCGGCGAAGCAGAGCCCGGCGTAGCGTTTCTTGCTGATCAAGAGGTAGGGCAGGTACACCTGGCCAGGTGTGACAGCGTCAGCCCCTGCCCTCAATCACCTTCCACCTCTTCCCTGCCTTTTCCAGCTTTTTATTCCCAGTTTTTACCATTTTTTTACATTTTTTCCCCAATTTTTTAGCCATTTTTTCCCATTTTTTTTAGCATTTTTTCCCATTTTTTAAGCTTTTTTCCCCCATTTTTTAAGCTTTTTTTCCCCATTTTTTCCCTATTTTTAGCCATTTTTTCAGCCTTTTTTTCCCACTTTTTAGCAATTTTTTCTTAATTTATCCCCATTTTTGCCCCCATTTTTTTAGCTTTTTATTCCCATTTTTTCCCATTTTTTCCCATTTTTTAAGCTTTTTTCCCCCATTTTTTAAGGTTTTTTTCCCCATTTTTTAGCCATTTTTTCCCATTTTTTCAGCCTTTTTTTCCCATTTTTTAGCAATTTTTTCTTAATTTTTCCCCATTTTCCCCCATTTTTGCCCCCATTTTTTTAGCTTTTTATTCCCAGTTTTTACCATTTTTTAGCCTTTTTTCCCCATTTTCCCCCCATTTTTTAAGCAATTTTTCCCTATTTTTTAGCCATTTTTTCCTCATTTTTTCAGCCTTTTTTTCCCATTTTTTAAGCTTTTTTCCCCCATTTTTTAAGCTTTTTTTCCCCATTTTTTCCCTATTTTTTCCCATTTTTTCAGCCTTTTTTTCCCAATTTTTAGCAATTTTTTCTTAATTTTTCCCCATTTTCCCCCCATTTTTTAAGCAATTTTTCCCTATTTTTTAGCCATTTTTTCCCATTTTTTTTAGTCTTTTTTCCCATTTTCCACCATTTTTTTAGCCTTTTTTCCCCATTTTTGCCCATTTTTTTAAGCTTTTTCCCCCATTTTCTTCCATTTTTTAGCCATTTTTCCCATTTTTCAGCTTTTTTCCCCATTTTTCCCCTACTTTTTAGCAATTTTTCCCTATTTTTTAGCCATTTTTTCCTCATTTTTTTAGCATTTTTTCCCATTTTTTAAGCTTTTTTCCCCCATTTTTTAAGTTTTTTTCCCCATTTTTTCCCTATTTTTAGCCATTTTTTTCCCATTTTTTCAGCCTTTTTTTCCCATTTTTTAGCAATTTTTTCTTAATTTTTCCCCATTTTCCCCCCATTTTTAAGCAATTTTTCCCTATTTTTTAGCCATTTTTTCCCTTTTTTTTTAGCATTTTTTCCCATTTTTTAAGCTTTTTTCCCCATTTTTTAAGGGTTTTTTTCCCATATTTTCCCTATTTTTTACCCATTTTTTCCCATTTTTTTAGTCTTTTTTCCCATTTTCCACCATTTTTTTAGCCTTTTTTCCCCATTTTTGCCCATTTTTTTAAGCTTTTTCCCCATTTTCTTCCATTTTTTAGCCATTTTTCCCATTTTTCAGCTTTTTTCCCCATTTTTCCCCTACTTTTTAGCAATTTTTCCCTATTTTTTAGCCATTTTTTCCCTTTTTTTAAAGCATTTTTTCCCATTTTTTAAGCTTTTTTCCCCCATTTCTTAAGTTTTTTTTTCCCATTTTTTCCCTATTTTTTAGCCATTTTTGTCCCATTTTTTCAGCCTTTTTTTCCCATTTTTTAGCAATTTTTTCTTAATTTTTCCCCATTTTCCCCCATTTTTGCCCCCATTTTTTCAGCTTTTTATTCCCAATTTTTACCATTTTTTAGCCTTTTTTTCCTATTTTTTAAGGCTTTTCCCCCCATTTTTTAGCCTTTTTATCCCATTTTTTAAGGGTTCTTTTCCACATTTTTTCCCTATTTTTTAGCCATTTTTTCCCATTTTCCCCCATTTTTTTAGCAATTTTCCCCCATTTTTTTCTTAATTTTTTCTTAATTTTTCCCCATTTCCCACCCATTCTTTTCTCAATTTTTTCCCCATTTTTTTAGCTTTTTTTCCCATTGTTTCCCTATTTTTAGCCATTTTTCCCCACTTTTTTTAGCCTTTTTTCCCATTTTTTTAGCAATTTTTTCTTAATTTTTCCCCAATTTTGTTTCCATTTTTTTGGCTTTTTATTCCCATTTTTTCCCCATTTTTTCCCCATTTTTTCCCATTTTTTTTAGCATTTTTTCCCATTTTTTAAGCTTTTTTTCCCCATTTTTTAAGGTTTTTTTTCCCATTTTTTCCCTATTTTTTAGCCATTTTTTCCAATTTTTTCAGCCTTTTTTTCCCATTTTTTAGCAATTTTTTCTTAATTTTTCCCCATTTTTGCCCCCATTTTTTTAGCTTTTTATTCCCATTTTTTCCCATTTTTTCAGCTTTTTCCCCCCATTTTTAAAGGTTTTTTTTCCCATTTTTTCCCTATTTTTTAGCCATTTTTTCAGCCTTTTTTTCCCATTTTTTAGCAATTTTTTCTTCATTTTTCCCCATTTGCCCCCATTTTTTCCCCCATTTTTTCAGCTTTTTATTCCCAGTTTTTACCATTTTTTAGCCTTTTTTCCCCATTTTCCCCCCAGTTTTTAAGCAATTTTTCCCTATTTTTTCAGCCATTTTTTCCTCATTTTTTCAGCCTTTTTTTCCCATTTTTTAAGCTTTTTTCCCCCATTTTTTAAGGTTTTTTTTCCCATTTTCCCCCTATTTTTTAGCCATTTTTCCCCATTTTTTCAGCCTTTTTTTCCCATTTTTTAGCAATTTTTTCTTAATTTTCTCTTAATTTTCCCCCATTTTTGCCCCCATTTTTTCAGCTTTTTATTCCCGGTTTTTACCATTTTTTTAGCTTTTTTTCCCCATTTTTTTAGCCTTTTTTTCCCATTTTCCCCCATTTTTTTAGCAATTTTTCCCCTATTTTTTAGCCATTTTTCCCCATTTTTTCCCTATTTTTTAGCTGTTTTTCCTGTTTTTTCCTCATTTTTTTAGCCATTTTTTCCCCATTTCTTTAGCAATTTTTTCCTATTTCCTCCCATTTTTACCCATATTTTTCCATTTTTTCCCTATTAATTCAGTGACTTTTTCACATATTTTTAAACTATTTTTTACCCCATTTTTTCCCATTGTCCCCCTTTTTTTTAAACTATTTTTCCCCATTTTTAAAACTATTTGTTCCCATTTTCCCACATTTTTTAGCCCTTTTTTTTTTCTCATTTTCTCCCTATTTTTTTTTAACCATTTTGCCCCATTTTCCACCCATTTCTAAACCACTTTTTAACCCTTTTTTTTCTCAATTTCCCCCCAAAAACCCCAAATTCCCCTCCCAGGAACCCCCCCCCCCAATTTTGGGTCCCCCCACCCCAATTTTGTGTCCCCCACCCCAAATTTTGGGTCCCCCACCCCAATTTTGGGACCCCCACCTCAATTTTGTGTCCCCCACCCCAATTTTGGTTCCCCACACCCCAATTTTGGGTCCCCCACCTCAATTTTGTGTCCCCCACCCCAATTTTGGGACCCCCACCCCAAATTTTGGGTCCCACCTTCTCGAACTCCAGCCGGATGGGGGAGGGGAAGTGGCCGGACACCCAGGTGGCCACTTCACGTCCGAGCGCGGCCGCCTCGGCCACCGAGGCCACGCTCAGGCGGCACATCACCGAGTCCGTGTCCCCGTACACCACCTGGGGACCCCAAAAAACCCCAAAAACCACCCCAAAAACCCCCAAAACCTCATTAAAATACCCCAAAACCTCACTGAAATATCCCATAATCCCATTAAAATACCCCAAAACTCCCCCCAGGTGACATCACCGAGTCCGTGTCCCCGTACACCACCTGGGGACCCCAAAAAACCCCAAAAACCACCCCAAAAACCCCCAAAACCTCATTAAAATACCCCAAAATCTCATTAAAATACCCCAAAACCTCATTAAAATATCCCAAAACCTCATTAAAATACCCCAAAATCTCATTAAAATATCCCAAAACCTCGTTAAAATATCCCAAAACTGCCCCCAGGTGACATCACCGAGTCCGTGTCCCCGTACACCACCTGGGGACCCCAAAAAACCCCAAAAACCACCCCAAAAACCCCAAAAACCTCATTAAAATACCCCAAAACCTCATCAAAATACCCCAAAATCTCATTAAAATACCCCAAAACCTCATCAAAATACCCCAAAATCTCATTAAAATATCCCAAAACCTCATTAAAATACCCCAAAAATCCCCCCAGGTGACATCACCGAGTCTGTGTCCCCGTACACCACCTGGGGACCCCAAATTTGGGATCAGGACCCCAAAAAACCCCAAAAACCCCAAAAACTGCCCAAAAAACACCAAAAACCTCGTTAAAATACCCCAAAACCTCATTAAAATATCCCAAAACCTCATTAAAATACCCCAAAATCTCATTAAAATACCCCAAAACTCCCCCCAGGTGACATCACCGAGTCCGTGTCCCCGTACACCACCTGGGGACCCCAAATTTGGGATCAGGGACCCCAAAAAACCCCAAAAACCGCCCCAAAAACCCCAAAAACCTCATTAAAATACCCCAAAATCTCATTAAAATACCCCAAAACCTCATTAAAATACCCCAAAACCTCGTTAAAATACCCCAAAACTCCCCCCAGGTGACATCACCGAGTCCGTGTCCCCGTACACCACCTGGGGACCCCAAAAAACCCCAAAAACCACCCCAAAAACCCCCAAAACCTCATTAAAATACCCCAAAACCTCACTGAAATACCCCAAAATCCCATTAAAATACCCCAAAATCCCATTAAAATACCCCAAAACTTCCCCCAGGTGACATCACCGAGTCCGTGTCCCCGTACACCACCTGGGGACCCCAAATTTGGGATCAGGACCCCAAAAAACCCCAAAAACCACCCCAAAAACACCAAAAACCTCATTAAAATGCCCCAAAACCTCATTAAAATACCCCAAAATCCCATTAAAATACCCCAAAATCCCATTAAAATACCCCAAAATCTCGTTAAAATATCCCAAAACCTCATTAAAATATCCCAAAACCTCATTAAAATATCCCAAAACCTCGTTAAAATATCCCAAAATCTCATTAAAATACCCCAAAACTGCCCCCAGGTGACATCACCGAGGCCGTGTCCCCGTACAACACCTGGGGACCCCAAATTCGGCATCAGAGACCCCAAAAAACCCCAAAAACCTCATTAAAATACCCCAAAAACCTCATTAAAATACCCCAAAATCTCATTAAAATACCCCAAAATCTCATTAAAATACCCCAAAATCTCTTTAAAATATCCCAAAATCTCATTAAAATACCCCAAAACTGCCCCCAGGTGACATCACCGAGGCCGTGTCCCCGTACAACACCTGGGGACCCCAAATTTGGCATCAGGACCCCGAAAAACCCCAAAAACCACCCCAAAAACCCCAAAAACTGCCAAAAAACCACCAAAAACCTCGTTAAAATATCCCAAAATCTCATTAAAACAGCCCAAAACTGCCCCCAGGTGACATCACCGAGTTCGTGTCCCCGTACAACACCTGGGGACCCCAAAATTTGGGATCAGGAACCCAAAAAACCCCAAAACTGCCCCAAAATCCCCATTGAAAATTGCCTGAGTGTCCCCAGGTGTATCTCAGGTGTCCCCAGGTGTCCCCAGGTGTGTCCCCAGGTGTCCCAGGTGTGTCTCAGGTGTCCCCAGGTGTATTTTTGCTGTCCCCAGGTGTCCCCAGGTGTGTCCCCAGATGTGTCACCTGTCCCCAGGTGTCCCCAGGTGTCCCCAGGTGTGTCCCCAGATGTGTCACCTGTTCCCAGGTGTATTTCAGGTGTCCCCAGGTGTGTCCCCAGGTGTCCCCAGGTGTATTTCAGGTGTCCCCAGGTGTGTTTCAGGTGTCCCCAGGTGTCCCCAGGTGTATCTCAGGTGTCCCCAGGTGTATTTTTGCTGTCCCCAGGTGTCCCCAGGTGTGTCCCCAGGTGTCCCCAGGTGTCCCCAGGTGTCCCCAGGTGTATTTTTGCTGTCCCCAGGTGTCCCCAGGTGTGTCCCCAGGTGTCCCCAGGTGTCCCCAGGTGTCCCCAGGTGTATCTCAGGTGTCCCCAGGTGTGTCCCCAGGTGTGTCCCCAGGTGTGTCACCTGTCCCCAGGTGTCTCAGGTGTGTCACCTGTCCCCAGGTGTGTCCCCAGGTGTCCCCAGGTGTGTCCAGGTGTCCCCAGGTGTCCCCAGGTGTCCCCAGGTGTGTCCCCAGGTGTATTTTTGCTGTCCCCAGGTGTCCCCAGGTGTGTCACCTGTTCCCAGGTGTCTCCAGGTGTCTCCAGGTGTCCCCAGGTGTCCCCAGGTGTGTCCCCAGGTGTGTCCCCAGGTGTATCTCAGGTGTCCCCAGGTGTGTCCCCAGGTGTATTTTTGCTGTCCCCAGGTGTCCCCAGGTGTGTCACCTGTCCCCAGGTGTGTCACCTGCACATCCGGGTATTTGTTCTCCACCAGCTGTTTCGTCTTCTCGATCATCTGGCGCCCGAAGCCGGTCACGCTCTGAGGGACACAGGTGAGGCTCAGGTGAGGTTCAGGTGAGCCCAGGTGTGTCCCCAGGTGTGTCTCACCTGTCCCCAGGTGTCCCCAGGTGTCCCCAGGTGTCCCCAGGTGTGTCTCACCTGTGATATCTCCAGGCAGGGCAGTTTTCCCGCCTGTCCCCAGGTGTCCCCAGGTGTCCCCAGGTGTCCCCAGGTGTGTCCCAGGTGTCCCCAGGTGTGTCCCCAGGTGTGTCTCACCTGTCCCCAGGTGTGTGTCACCTGTCCCCAGGTGTGTCTCACCTGCGATATCTCCAGGCAGGGCAGTTTTCCCGCCTGCGCTCCGGTGTGTCCCTGTCCCCAGGTGTCCCCAGGTGTCCCCAGCTGTGTCCCCAGGTGTCCCCAGGTGTGTTTTACCTGTCCCCAGGTGTCTCACCTGTCCCCAGGTGTGTCAGTGTCTATCCCAGGTGTGTCCCCAGGTGTCCCCAGGTGTGTCTCACCTGTGATATCTCCAGGCAGGGCAGTTTTCCCGCCTGTCCCCAGGTGTCCCCAGGTGTGTCCCAGGTGTGTCCCCAGGTGTCCCCAGGTGTCTCACCTGTCCCCAGGTGTCCCCAGGTGTCCCCAGGTGTGTCCCCAGGTGTCTCACCTGTCCCCAGGTGTCCCCAGGTGTCCCCAGGTGTGTCCCCAGGTGTCTCACCTGTCCCCAGGTGTCCCCAGGTGTGTTTTACCTGTCCCCAGGTGTCCCCAGGTGTGTCTCACCTGTGATATCTCCAGGCAGGGCAGTTTTCCCGCCTGTCCCCAGGTGTGTCAGTGTTTATCTCAGGTGTCCCCAGGTGTCCCCAGGTGTCCCCAGGTGTGTCTCACCTGTCCCCAGGTGTCCCCAGGTGTGTCTCACCTGTCCCCAGGTGTCCCCAGGTGTGTCTCACCTGTGATATCTCCAGGCAGGGCAGTTTTCCCGCCTGCGCTCCGGTGTGTCCCTGTCCCCAGGTGTCCCCAGGTGTCCCCAGGTGTCCCCAGGTGTGTTTTACCTGTCCCCAGGTGTGTCACCTGTCCCCAGGTGTGTCTCACCTGTCCCCAGGTGTGTCTCACCTGCGATATCTCCAGGCAGGGCAGTTTTCCCGCCTGCGCTCCGGTGAATCCGTAGACGGAATTTGCGCTGACCTTGAGCGCGAGCTGCCGCCCGTCCAGCACCTGCCGGCGCTCGGGGTCCTGTTCCTGGGCCAGAGCCGCCTTCACCCTGCGGGGACGGCAGGTGAGAACACCTGGACACACCTGGGATCCAAAATTCCCACAAAAATCCCAAAATTCCCACAAAAATCCCAAAATCCCCACAAAAATCCCAAAATCCCCACAAAAATCCAAAAATTCTCCACTCGGGGTCCTGCTCCTGGGCCAGAGCCACCTTCACCCTGTGGGAACGGCAGGTGAGAACACCTGGACACACCTGGGAACATCTGGGATCAGCTGGGATCCAAAATTCCCACAAAAATCCCAAAATCCCCACAAAAATACCAAAAATCCCACAAAAATCCCAAAAATCCTCACAAAAACCCCAGCCCGGGTCCTGCTCCTGCGCCAGCGCCGCCTTCACCCTGCGGGAACGGCAGGTGAGAACACCTGGACACACCTGGGATCCGAAATTCCCACAAAAATCCCAAAATTCCCACAAAAATCCGCACAGAAATCCCCAAAATCCCAGAAATTCACCCAAATCCACCCCCCTTGGGGTTCTGTTCCTGCGCCAGCGCCGCCTTCACCCTGCGGGAACGGCAGGTGAGAACACCTGGACACACCTGGACACACCTGGACACACCTGGGAACAGCTGGGATCCAAAATTCCCACAAAAATCCCAAAATTCCCACCAAAATCCGCACAGAAATCGCCAAAATCCCAGAAATTCACCCAAATCCACCCCCCTTGGGGTCCTGCTCCTGGGCCAGCGCCGCCTTCACCCTGTGGGGACGGCAGGTGAGAACACCTGGACACACCTGGGATCCGAAATTCCCACAAAAATCCCAAAAATCCCCCCAAAAATCCCAAAATTCCCACAAAAATCCGCACAGAAATCCCCAAAATCCCAGAAATTCACCCAAATTCCCCTGCTCGGGTCCTGCTCCTGGGCCAGAGCCGCCTTCACCCTGTGGGGACGGCAGGTGAGAACACCTGGACACACCTGGGAACACCTGGGATCCAAAATTCCCACAAAAAATCCCAAAATTCCCACAAAAATCCGCACAGAAATCCCCAAAATTTCACCCAAATTCCCCAGCTTGGGGTCCTGTTCCTGGGCCAGCGCCGCCTTCACCCTGTGGGGACGGCAGGTGAGAACACCTGGACACACCTGGACACACCTGGACACACCTGGGAACAGCTGGGATCCAAAATTCCCACAAAAATCCCAAAATTCCCACAAAAATCCGCACAAAAATCCCAAAAATCCCAGAAATTCACCCAAATCCACCCCCCTTGGGGTCCTGTTCCTGCGCCAGCGCCGCCTTCACCCTGCGGGGACGGCAGGTGAGAACACCTGGACACAGCTGGGATCCGAAATTCCCACAAAAATCCCAAAATTCCCACAAAAATCCCAAAATTCCCACAAAAATCCCCCAAATTCCCACAAAAATCCCCAAAATCGTCACAAAAATCCCAAAAATCCTCATAAAAATCCCCAAAATCCTCAAAAAATCACAAAAATCCTCACAAAAATCCCAAAATCCTCAAAAAATACCAAAAATCCTCATAAAAATCCCAAAAATCCTCACAAAAATCCCAAAAATCCTCACAAAAATCACAAAAATCCTCAAAAAAATCCCCCAAAATCCTCAAAAAATCCCAAAATCCTCACAAAAATGACAAAATTCCCACAAAAATCCCCAAAATTCCCACAAAAATCCTAAAAATCCTCACAAAATCACCAAAATCCTCAAAAAATCACCAAAATCATCACAAAAATCCCAAAAATCGTCACAAAAATCCCCCAAAATCCTCACAAAAATCCCAAAATTCCTCAAAAAATCCCAAAAACCTCAAAAAATCACAAAAATCCTCACAAAATCACAAAAATCCTCAAAAAATCCCAAAAATCCTCACAAAAATCCCAAAATCCCCTCAAATTCACCCAAATCCCCCACTCGGGTCCTGCTCCTGTGCCAGTATTCCCAGAATTCCTGATGCCAGTATTCCCAGAATTCCCACTATTCCCAGTATTCCCAGTATAAACCAGTAACCTGCTCCTGGCAGCCAGCAGTCCCTGCAGCACCCGCGGCAGGACCCCGCTCCCAATCCCAGTACAAACCAGTATAAACCAGTAACCTGCTCCTGGCAGCCAGCAGCCCCTGCAGCACCCGCGGCAGGACCCCGCTCCCAATCCCAGTACAAACCAGTATAAACCAGTATAAACCAGTAACCTGCTCCTGGCAGCCAGCAGTCCCTGCAGCACCCGCGGCAGGACCCCGCTCCCAATCCCAGTACAAACCAGTATAAACCAGTATAAACCAGTAACCTGCTCCTGGCAGCCAGCAGTCCCTGCAGCACCCGCGGCAGGACCCCGCTCCCAATCCCAGTACAAACCAGTATAAACCAGTATAAACCAGTAACCTGCTCCTGGCAGCCAGCAGCCCCTGCAGCACCCGCGGCAGGACCCCGCTCCCAATCCCAGTACAAACCAGTATAAACCAGTAACCTGCTCCTGGCAGCCAGCAGTCCCTGCAGCACCCGCGGCAGGACCCCGCTCCCAATCCCAGTATAAACCAGTATAAACCAGTAACCTGCTCCTGGCAGCCAGCAGTCCCTGCAGCACCCGCGGCAGGACCCCGCTCCCAATCCCAGTATAAACCAGTATAAACCAGTATAAACCAGTAACCTGCTCCTGGCAGCCAGCAGCCCCTGCAGCACCCGCGGCAGGACCCCGCTCCCAATCCCAGTACAAACCAGTATAAACCAGTATAAACCAGTAACCTGCTCCTGGCAGCCAGCAGCCCCTGCAGCACCCGCGGCAGGACCCCGCTCCCAATCCCAGTACAAACCAGTATAAACCAGTATAAACCAGTAACCTGCTCCTGGCAGCCAGCAGTCCCTGCAGCACCCGCGGCAGGACCCCGCTCCCAATCCCAGTACAAACCAGTATAAACCAGTATAAACCAGTAACCTGCTCCTGGCAGCCAGCAGCCCCTGCAGCACCCGCGGCAGGACCCCGCTCCCAATCCCAGTACAAACCAGTATAAACCAGTATAAACCAGTAACCTGCTCCTGGCAGCCAGCAGCCCCTGCAGCACCCGCGGCAGGACCCCGCTCCCAATCCCAGTACAAACCAGTATAAACCAGTAGAAACCAGTAACCTGCTCCTGGCAGCCAGCAGTCCCTGCAGCACCCGCGGCAGGACCCCGCTCCCAATCCCAGTATAAACCAGTATAAACCAGTATAAACCAGTAACCTGCTCCTGGCAGCCAGCAGTCCCTGCAGCACCCGCGGCAGGACCCCGCTCCCAATCCCAGTACAAACCAGTATAAACCAGTAACCTGCTCCTGGCAGCCAGCAGCCCCTGCAGCACCCGGGGCAGGATCCCGCTCCCAATCCCAGTACAAACCAGTATAAACCAGTATAAACCAGTAACCTGCTCCTGGCAGCCAGCAGCCCCTGCAGCACCCGCGGCAGGACCCCGCTCCCAATCCCAGTACAAACCAGTATAAACCAGTAACCTGCTCCTGGCAGCCAGCAGTCCCTGCAGCACCCGCGGCAGGACCCCGCCCCCAATCCCAGTATAAACCAGTATAAACCAGTAACCTGCTCCTGGCAGCCAGCAGTCCCTGCAGCACCCGCGGCAGGACCCCGCCCCCAATCCCAGTATAAACCAGTATAAACCAGTAACCTGCTCCTGGCAGCCAGCAGTCCCTGCAGCACCCGCGGCAGGACCCCGCTCCCAATCCCAGTACAAACCAGTATAAACCAGTATAAACCAGTAACCTGCTCCTGGCAGCCAGCAGTCCCTGCAGCACCCGTGGCAGGACCCCGCTCCGCACCCGGGGGGTCACGAAGAGCTGCCCCGTCGGCGTCCGGATGAAATCCTCGGGGCCCAGCCTGCGACACACACCAGTATGGACCAGTATAAACCAGTGTAAACCAGTATAGAGCAGTATAGACCAGTATAGACCAGTATGAACCAGTATAAACCAGCGTAAACCGGTACAGACCAGTGTAAACCAATACGGAACAGTGTAAACCAGTACAGACCAATATAAACCAGCCCAAACCAGTGCTCCCAGTTCCATTCCCAGTGCTCCCAGTTCCATTTCTGACCCCTCCCAGTGGGTCCCAGTCCCATTTCCAGTGCTCCCAGTGCTCCCAGTGCCATTCCCAGTGCTCCCAGTGGGTCCCAGTGCCATTCCCAGTGCTCCCAGTCCCATTCCCAGTGCTCCCAGTCCCATTCCCAGTGTTCCCAGTCCCATTCCCAGTGCTCCCAGTGTTCCCAGTGCCATTCCCAGTCAGTTCCAGTGTTCCCAGTGCCATTTCCAGTCATTCCCAGTGCTCCCAGTCCCATTCCCAGTATCTCCCAGTGCTCCCAGTGCCATTCCCAGTGCTCCCAGTGCCATTCCCAGTGCTCCCAGTGCCGCTCCCAGTGCCATTCCCAGTGCTCCCAGTGCTCCCAGTCCCATTCCCAGTCCCATTCCCAGTGCTCCCAGTGCTCCCAGTGCCATTCCCAGTGCTCCCAGTGACCCCAGTTCCCATTCCCAGTGTTCCCAGTATCTCCCAGTACCCACCCGAGGCGCTGGGCGCTGCCGGGTGCCAGCAGGGTGCTGTAGCAGAGGCTGTGGGCGATCATGATGGACGGGTTCCCAGTGCTCCCAGTCCCATTCCCAGTGCTCCCAGTGGCTCCCAGTGACCCCAGTTCCCATTCCCAGTATCTCCCAGTATCTCCCAGTACCCACCCGAGGCGCTGGGCGCTGCCGGGTGCCAGCAGGGTGCTGTAGCAGAGGTTGTGGGCGATCATGATGGACGGGTTCCCAGTGCTCCCAGTGCCATTCCCAGTGCTCCCAGTGCCATTCCCAGTGGCTCCCAGTGACCCCAGTTCCCATTCCCAGTATCTCCCAGTATCTCCCAGTACCCACCCGAGGCGCTGGGCGCTGCCGGGTGCCAGCAGGGTGCTGTAGCAGAGGTTGTGGGCGATCATGATGGACGGGTTCCCAGTGCTCCCAGTGCCATTCCCAGTGCTCCCAGTGACCCCAGTTCCCATTCCCAGTATCTCCCAGTATCTCCCAGTCCATCCCAGTACCCACCCGAGGCGCTGGGCGCTGCCGGGTGCCAGCAGGGTGCTGTAGCAGAGGTTGTGGGCGATCATGATGGACGGGTTCCCAGTGCTCCCAGTGCCATTCCCAGTGCTCCCAGTGCTCCCAGTGACCCCAGTTCCCATTCCCAGTATCTCCCAGTATCTCCCAGTACCCACCCGAGGCGCTGGGCGCTGCCGGGTGCCAGCAGGGTGCTGTAGCAGAGGTTGTGGGCGATCATGATGGACGGGTTCCCAGTGCTCCCAGTCCCATTCCCAGTGCTCCCAGTGGCTCCCAGTGGCTCCCAGTGACCCCAGTTCCCATTCCCAGTATCTCCCAGTCTCTCCCAGTCCATCCCAGTACCCACCCGAGGCGCTGGGCGCTGCCGGGTGCCAGCAGGGTGCTGTAGCAGAGGTTGTGGGCGATCATGATGGACGGGTTCCCAGTGCTCCCAGTCCCATTCCCAGTGCTCCCAGTGGCTCCCAGTGCTCCCAGTGACCCCAGTTCCCATTCCCAGTATCTCCCAGTATCTCCCAGTACCCACCCGAGGCGCTGGGCGCTGCCGGGTGCCAGCAGGGTGCTGTAGCAGAGGTTGTGGGCGATCATGATGGACGGGTTCCCAGTGCTCCCAGTCCCATTCCCAGTGGCTCCCAGTGCTCCCAGTGACCCCAGTTCGCATTCCCAGTATCTCCCAGTATCTCCCAGTCTCTCCCAGTACCCACCCGAGGCGCTGGGCGCTGCCGGGTGCCAGCAGGGTGCTGTAGCAGAGGTTGTGGGCGATCATGATGGACGGGTACAGCGAGGAGAAATCCAGCGTGGCGATGGGAGAGTCGTAGTACCTGCGGGAATGTTCCGGAATGTTCCGGGATGTTCCGGGGAACACCGGCACTGGGGGATGGGGGAAGGGATTTGGGGTTTTTTTCCGGAATTTTTTAGGATTTTTTGGGATTTTTCCAGGATTTTTTGGGGTTTTTTTCAGGGATTTTTAGGGTTTTTTTGGGATTTTTCCAGGATTTTTTGAGGTTTTTTAAGGATTTTTTGGGTTCTTTTTCCAGGGATTTTTAGGGTTTTTTCCAGGATTTTTTTGGTTTTTTTAAGGATTTTTTGGGGTTTTTTCAGGATTTTTTGGGGTTTTTTAAGGATTTTTTGGGTTCTTTTTCCAGGGATTTTTAGGGTTTTTTTTGGGATTTTTCCAGGATTTTTTGGGATTTTTGGGGGATTTTTTGGGTTTTTTCGGGGGTTTTTTGGGTTTTTTCCAGGATTTTTTGGGTTTCTTTTCAGAGATTTTTGGGGTTTTTTTCAGAGATTTTTGGGGTTTTTTTGGGGATTTTTTGGGGCTTTTTGAGGGATTTTTGGGGTTTTTTAAGGATTTTTTGGGCGTTTTTCTGGGATTTTTTTTTATTTTTTTGGGTTTTTTTCAGAGATTTCTGGGATTTTTTTGGGGGGTTTTTTTCAGGGATTTTTGGGTTTTTTTGGGGATTTTTCTGGGATTTTTTTGGTTTTTTTTCAGAGATTTTTGGGGGTTTGAGATTTTTTAGGGCTTTTTCCAGGATTTTTGGGGCTTTTGGGGGAGAATTTTTTAAGATTTTTTGGGGTTTTTTTCAGGTATTTTTTGGTCGCTTTTTCAAGGATTTTTTTTTTGTTTTTTTCAGGGATTTTTTGGGAGTTTTTTTAGGGATTTTTGGGTTTTTTTCAGGAATTTTTTGGGGTTTTTTTCAGAAACTTTTGAGGTTTTTTTGAAGGATTTTTTGGGGTTTTTTTCAGGTTTTTTTTTCAGTTTTTTTCAGAGATTTTTGGGTTTTCTTTTTTCAGGATTTTTTTTTTTTTTTTCAGGAATTTTTTGAGGTTTTTCCAGGGATTTTCTCTGGGCTTTTTTCAGGGATTTTTTTTATTTCTTCAAGGTTTTTTTAGGTTTCTTTCAGGGCTTTTTTTGAGGTTTTTTTTTAAGTATTTCTGGGAGGTTTTTTCAGGGTTTTTTTAGGTTTTTTTTCAAGATTTTTTGGGGTCTTTTTGGGTTTTTTTCAGGGATTTTTAGAGGATTTTTTCAGGGATTTTTTTTTTTTTTTCCAGGTCTATTTAGGGTTTTTTCAGGGAAATTTGGGGAATTTTGGGGCTTTTTTTTGTGCCCCCCACTCACCCTTTGAGGGGCTCGATCACCGTGGCCCCCTCAAAATCCTCTCCCCCCTCCGACTTCACCACCGGCAGCAAAAAATCCTCCTGCATGGCCTGGCAGGGACAAAATCCACCCCAAAATGTCACAAATTCACCCCAAAAAGCCAACCTCAAAACCCCAAAACTCCCCAAAAAATTACCTCAAAATCCTTTCCCAAAATCCCAAAATTTCACCCCACAACAGCCCCAGGTGTCCCCAAGGTCCCCTCACCTGCAGCTCTGTCACCTCCATTTTCTCCCCTCACGCCGGCCGCCATCTTGTCCCCTCACGTTTTCCCGCCCTTTTCTCCCCTCACGTTTTCCCGCCCTTTTCTCCCCTCACGTTTTCCCGCCCTTTTCTCCCCTCACGTTTCCCGCCCTTTTCTCCCCTCACAACTGCCATAATTCTGTCCTAAGTTTTCCTCCTTTCTCTCTTCACATTTCCCACCATTTTCCTCTAAGGTCCTGCTCTTTTCCCCTCAGGTTCCCTGCTCTTTTCCCCCTCACATTTTCTATCCTTTTCCCCTCACATTTCCCACCATTTTCCCCTCACATTTCTCTTCCTTCTCCCTTCACATTTCCCACCCTTTTCCCCTCACATTTCCCTCCCTTTCCCCCTCACATTTCCCACCATTTTCCCCTCACATTTCCTACCCTTTTCCCCTCACATTTCCCACCCTTCTCCCCTCACATTTCCCACCATTTTCCCCTCACATTTCCCTCCCTTTTCCCCTCACATTTCTCTTCCTTCTCCCCTCACATTTCCCTCCCTTTTCCCCTCACATTTCCCACCATTTTCCCCTCACATTTCCCACCATTTTCCCCTCACATTTCCCTCCCTTTCCCCCTCACATTTCCCACCATTTTCCCCTCACATTTCCCACTCTTCTCCCCTCACATTTCTCTTCCTTCTCCCCTCACATTTCCCATACTTTTCCCCTCACATTTCCCACCATTTTCCCCTCACATTTCCCACCCTTTTCCCCTCACATTTCTCTTCCTTCTCCCCTCACATTTCCACCCTTTTCTCCTCACATTTCCCTCCCTTTCCCCCTCACATTTCCCTCCTTTTTCCCCTCACATTTCCCACCCTTTCCCCCTCACATTTCCCACCCTTTTCCCCTCACATTTCCCACCCTTTTCCCCTCACATTTCCCTCCCTTTTCCCCTCACATTTCCCACCCTTCTCCCCTCACATTTCCCTCCCTTTTCCCCTCACATTTCCCTCCCTTTTCCCCTCACATTTCCCACCATTTTCTCCCCTCACAAACACCGCCATTTTGTTGCCTCACGAGTGCCGCCATTTTGTCCCCTCACGATTCCCGCCCTTTTCTCCCCTCACGAGCGCCGCCATTTTGTCCCCTCACGTTTCCCGCCCTTTCCTCCCCTCACGAGCGCCGCCATTTTGTCCCCTCACATTTCCCACCATTTTGTCCCATTTCCCACCCTTTTCTCCCCTCGTGTTCCCCTCCCTGTGTCCCCCCCTCCGGCCGAGCCTCACCTGCCGCAGGAGCTGCGCCACCACCTTGACCTGCTGTCCCCGTGTGAGCAGGTAACTGAGGGGCACGGCCGTCACCCGCGCCATCTCCACCAGCGTCACCAGCGTCATCAGGCGCTCCAGCAGCCGCAGCGGCAGCAGCGCGTCCTTCAGGCAGTACAGGGCCAGGCGGCGCCGCGTCTGCGCGTCCCCGTTCTGAGGGGACACGGGACACCGGGGTGAGGGGACAGGGGGACACCGGGGTGAGGGGACAGCTGGGGACAGGGGGACATTGGGGTGAGGGGACAGCTGGGGACAGGGGGACATTGGGGTGAGGGGACAGCTGGGGACAGGGGGACATTGGGGTGAGGGGACAGGGGGACACCGGGGTGAGGGGACAGGGGGACACCGGGGTGAGGGGACAGGGGGACATTGGGGTGAGGGGACAGGGGGACAGGGGGACACCAGGGTGAGGGGACAGGGGGACATCAGGATGAGGGACAGGGGGACACCTGGGGACACCTGGGGACACCTGGGGACAGGGGGACACCTGGGGACAGCTGGGGACATGGGGACACCGGGGTGAGGGGACAGGGGGACAGCTGGGGACAGGGGGACATGGGGGTGAGGGGATGTGGGGACACCTGGGGACATCTGGGGACACCTGGGGACATGGGGACACTGGGCTGAGGGGACACAGACACACCTGGGGGACACGGGGACACCTTTAGGGACACCGTGACACTCCCAGGTGACGTTTTTGGCCATTTTGGGGCCATTTTGGGCCCTACCTGTGACTGCAGATGACCCAGGTGACCCCCAGGTGTCCCCCAGGTGTCCCCAGGTGTGTCCCCAGGTGTCCCCACTCACCTGCAGCTCGGTGATGATGCCGTGGGGCACACAGGTGACCCCCAGGTGTGTCCCCAGGTGTCCCCAGGTGTGTCCCCAGGTGTCCCCAGGTGTCCCCCAGGTGTCCCCCAGGTGTCCCCAGGTGTCCCCAGATGTCCCCAGGTGTCCCCAGGTGTCCCCAGGTGTGTCCCCAGGTGTCCCCAGGTGTCCCCAGGTGTGTCCCCAGGTGTCCCCAGGTGTCCCCAGGTGTCCCCAGACTCACCTGCAGCTCGGTGATGATGCCGTGGGGGACGTCCTCCTTCTGCTCGTGCAGGAAGTGAGCGCTGACGGCGTTCAGGGAGTACGAGCGCAGTTTGTGCTCCCTCAGCAGCACCTGGGGGACCCCAAAACATCCCAAATTATCCCAAAATTATCCCAAAATTATCCCAAAACATCCCAAAATTATCCCAAAATTCCCCAAATTTACCTGGGGGACCCCAAAACATCCCAAAATCATCCCAAAACATCCCAAAATTATCCCAAAACTCCCAAAATCATCCCAAAACATCCCAAAATTATCCCAAAACTCCCAAAATTACCCCAAAATTCCCAAAATTACCCCAAAATTCCCCAAATTTACCTGGGGGACCCCAGAAGATCCCAAATTATCCCAGAACATCTCAAAATTATCCCAAAACATCCCAAAATCATCCCAAAACATCCCAAATTTATCCCAAAACATCCCAAAATCATCCCAAAACATCCCAAAATTATCCCAAAACTCCCAAAATTATACCAAAACATCCCAAAATTATCCCAAAACATCCCAAAACTATCCCAAAACATCCCAAATTATCCCAAAACTCCCAAAATTATCCCAAAACATCCCAAAATTATCCCAAAACATCCCAAAATTATCCCAATTTTATCCCAAATTTATCTGGGAGACCTCAAAACATCCCAAATTCATCCCAAAACATCCCAAAATCATCCCAAAATTCCCCAAATTTACCTGGGGGACCCCAAAACATCCCAAAATTATCCCAAAACACCCCAAAATTATCCCAAAACATCCCAAAACATCCCAAAATTATCCCAAAACATCCCAAAATTATCCCAAAACATCCCAAATTATCCCAAAACATCCCAAAATTACCCCAAAATTCCCCAAAATCATCCCAAAATTATCCCAAAACATCCCAAAATTCCCCAAATTTATCCCAATTTTATCCCAAATTTACCTGGGGGACCCCAAAACATCCCAAAGTTATCCAAAAACTCCCAAAATTATCCCAAAATTCCCCAAATTTACCTGGGGGATCCCAAAACATCCCAAATTATCCCAAAACAACCCAAATTTATCCCAAAATTCCCAAAATTTACCTGGGGGACCCCAAAACATCCCAAAATCATCCCAAAATTATCCCAAATTATCCCAAAACATCCCAAATTATCCCAATTTTATCCCAAATTTACCTGGGGACACCCGGACCCACCTGGGAGGGGTCTGGGGTGACTTGGGGGGATTTTTGGGTTGCCCAGGTGAGGTTTGGGTTGTTCAGGTGTCCCCAGGTGTCCCCAGGTGTCCCCAGGTGTATCTCAGGTGTATCTCAGGTGTCCCCAGGTGTCCCCAGGTGTGTCCCCAGGTGTATCTCAGCTGTCCCCAGGTGTGTCCCCAGGTGTCCCCAGGTGTCCCCTCACCTGCAGCATGTCCAAGGTGACTCTCCCAGGTGTTGTCACCATTTTCCCCTCCCGTCGGCCGAGCTGCCGGGACTGAAACGCCGAATCCTTCACCTGCGACGGGACCCCCCGGACACGGCCCAGGAACGGGAACGACGGCACCTGCACAGGGGGGGACAGGTGAGGACAGGTGAGACCAGGGGAGACCAGGGGGGGACAGGGGAGGGGTCAGGGGAGACCAGGTGAGGACAGGTGAGACCAGGTGACACCAGGTGAGGGGACAGGGGGGGACAGGTGAGACATGGGGGGGACAGGGGAGACCAGGTGACACCAGGTGAGGACAGGTGAGACATGGGGGGGACAGGGGAGACCAGGTGACACCAGGTGAGGACAGGTGAGACATGGGGGGGACAGGGGAGACCAGGTGACACCAGGTGAGGACAGGTGAGACATGGGGGGGACGGGGGGGACAGGGGAGACCAGGGGGGGACAGGGGAGACCAGGTGAGACCGGGGGGGACAGGGGGGGACATGGGGGGGACAGGGGAGACCAGGGGGGGACAGGGGAGACCAGGTGAGACATGGGGGGGACAGGGGAGGGGTCAGGGGAGATCAGGTGAGACCAGGGGGGGACAGGGGAGACCAGGTGAGACCAGGTGAGACCGGGGGGGGACAGGTGAGACCAGGTGACACCAGGGGGGGACAGGTGAGACCAGGGGAGGGGTCAGGTGAGACCAGGTGAACCCAGGTGAGACCAGGGGAGGGGTCTGGGGACACCTGGGGGGTTCCAGATGAGCCCAGGTGTCCCCAGGTGTCCCCAGGTGTCTCAGGGGTGTCTCAGGTGTCTCACCTGCAGCACCTGGGCTCTCTGGATCAGGATTTTGGGGTTTTTGGGGGTTTTTGGGTGTCCCCAGGATCAGGATTTTGGGGTTTTTGGGGTTTTTGGGTGTCTCTGGGGTCTCACCTGCAGCACCTGGGCTCTCTGGATCAGGATTTTGGGGTTTTTTTGGGTTTTTGGGGGTTTTTTGGGGTTTTTGGGGTCCCCAGGTGTCTCACCTGCAGCACCTGGGCTCTCTGGATCAGGTAGGGCAGGTCGAAGTTGTGGATGTTGTACCCGGTCACCACGTCGGGATCCACGATCCGAACAAACTCCGCCCACGACTGCAGGGGGAGGGGCCAAAACTCACCTGGGGCCCAGCCCAGAAACTCCCAAAAATCACCAAAATCCCCCCAAAAATCCCCTAAAAAATCCCCACAAAAATCCCCTAAAAAATCCCCACAAAATCTCCTCAAAAATCCCCTCAAAAATCCCCAAAATCCTCAAAATCCCCCCCAAAAAATCCTCAAAAAATCCCATCAAAAATCCCTCAAAAATTCCCCAAAAATCCCCATAAAAATCCCCCAAAAAATCTCCTCAAAAATCCCCCCCAAAAAATCCCCAAAAACCCCAAAAAAATCCCCAAAATCCCCCCAAAAATCTCCTCAAAAAAATCCCATCAAAAATCCCCCCAGAAATTCCCAAAATTCCCCCAAAAATCTCCTCAAAAATCCCCCAAAAAATCCCCCCCAAAAAAATCCCCAAAAATCCCCAAAATCCTCCCAAAAATCTCCCCCAGAAATCCCCAAATCCCATCAAAAATCTCCCCCAAAAATCCCCAAAAAATCCCCCAAATTCCCCCAAAAAATCTCCCCAAAAAATCTCCTCAAAAATCCCCAAAAACCCCCAAAAATGTCCCCAAAAAATCCCCAAAAATCTCCCCCAAAAATCTCCCCAAAATCCCCCCGAAAAAATCGCATCAGAAATCCCCAAAATCCCCCAAAAATCTCCCAAAAAAATCCCCAAAATCCCCCAAAAAATCTCCCCAAAAATCTCCTCAAAAATCTCCCTAAAAATTCCCCCCAAAAAAATCCCCAAAATCCGCCCAAAAATCTCCCCAAAAATCCCAGAAAATTCTGGAATTTCCCAAAATCCCGTTTTTTCACCCCAAATCCCTCACCTGGAGCAGCTCCCTCTCGCAGGGGAAGCTCCTGAGGGCTCCAAAACCCCTCAAAATCCCCCAAAATCCCCCAAAAATTCCCCAAAAAAACCCCAAAAAATCCCCAAAAAATCCCAAAAAATCCCCCAAAATTCTGGAATTTCCCAAAATCCCCATTTTTCACCCCAAACCCCTCACCTGGAGCAGCTCCCTCTCGCAGGGGAAGCTCCTGAGGGCTCCAAAAGCACCCCCAAAAACCCCTCAAAATCACTCAAAAACCCCCAAAAAATCCCAAAAAAATAAAAAAAAAATCCCAAAAAAATCCCAAAAAATCCCAAAAAAAATCCCCAAAAATCCCAGAAAATTCTGGAATTTCCCAAAATCCCCATTTTTCACCCCAAACCCCTCACCTGGAGCAGCTCCCTCTCGCAGGGGAAGCTCCTGAGGGCTCCAAAACCCCTCAAAATCCCCCCAAAATCACCAAAAAATCCCAAAAAAAATCCCAAAAAAATCCCCAAAATTCCAGAAAATTCTGGAATTTCCCAAAATCCCCATTTTTCACCCCAAAGCCTCACCTGGAGCAGCTCCCTCTCGCAGGGGAAGCTCCTGACGGTGCCTCCAAAAACACCCCCAAAATTACCCCAAAATCACCAAAAAAATCCCAAAAAAATCCCAAAAAATCCCCAAAAAATCCCAAAAAATTCCAGAAAATTCTGGAATTTCCCAAAATCCCCATTTTTCACCCCAAAGCCTCACCTGGAGCAGCTCCCTCTCGCAGGGGAAGCTCCTGACGGTGGCTCCTCGCAGCGGGGCGCACTCGAGGAGGGTGAAGACCACCCTGAGGAACGGCTCCCGCGCGCCCTGCCGCAGCGCCACGGCCGCGATGGCGATCACCGGGTCCTGCTGCGCCTCGGGGAACACCCCTGGGACCCAAAAACACCGAAATTCACCCCAAAATCGAGTTCAGGACCCTCAAAAACCCCAAAAACCACCCCAAAAAAACCCAAAAACCCCAAAATCGCCCCAAAATGTCCCTGCCGCAGCGCCACGGCCGCGATGGCGATCACCGGGTCCTGCTGCGCCTCGGGGAACACCCCTGGGACCCAAAAACACCAAAATTCACCCCAAAATCGGGTTCAGGAACCCCAAAAACACCAAAATTCACCCCAAAATCGCCCCAGAAACCCCAAAATGTCCCGGCCGCAGCGCCACGGCCGCGATGGCGATCACCGGGTCCTGCTGCGCCTCGGGGAACACCCCTGGGACCCAAAAACACCGAAATTCACCCCAAAATCGAGTTCAGGACCCTCAAAAACCCCAAAAACCGCCCCAAAAACCCCAAAATCCACTTCAGGAATCCCCAAAACCCCAAAAACCCCAAAATTCACCCCAAAATTGGGTTCAGGACCCTCAAAAACCCCAAAATTCAGCCTAAAAATCCCAAAATCGCCCCAAAAACACCAAAATTCACCCCAAAATCGGGTTCAGGAACCCCAAAAAACCCCAAAAACCGCCCCAAAAACCCCAAAAATCCCAAAAAAACCCAAAATTCACTTCAGGAACCCCAAAAACCCCTCCCCAGTTCATCCCAGTTCATCCCAGTTCCTCCCAGTCACCCCAGTTCCCATTCCCAATGATCCCAGTTAATCCCAGTGTTCCCAGTTCCCATTCCCAGTCCATCCCAGTGCTCCCAGTTCCCATTTCCAGTGCTCCCAGTCCATCCCAGTTAATCCCAGTGACCCCAGTTCCCATTCCCAGTCCATCCCAGTTAATCCCAGTGACCCCAGTTCCCACTCCCAGTCCATCCCAGTTAACTCCAATGACCCCAGTTCCCATTCCCAGTCCATCCCAGTGACCCCAGTTCCCAATCCCAGTCCATCCCAGTTAATCCCAGTGACCCCAGTTCCCATTCCCAGTGCTCCCAGTCCATCCCAGTTAATCCCAGTGACCCCAGTTCCCATTCCCAGTGCTCCCAGTTAATCCCAGTGACCCCAGTTCCCATTCCCAGTTAATCCCAGTGCTCCCAGTGACCCCAGTTCCCATTCCCAGTCAATCCCAGTGTTCCCCAGTTCCCATTCCCATTGCTCCCAGTGAATCCCAGTGAATCCCAGTGAATCCCAGTATATCCCAGTATATCCCAGTATATCCCAGTCACCTTTCCTGCCCGCACACTCGATGTCCAGGCTCAGCACCCTCAGGGGGGGCAGCCCCAGTGACCCCAGTTCCCATTCCCAGTTAATCCCAGTGACCCCAGTTCCCATTCCCAGTATATCCCAGTATATCCCAGTATATCCCAGTACATCCCAGTCACCTTTCCTGCCCGCACACTCGATGTCCAGGCTCAGCACCCTCAGGGGGGGCAGCCCCAGTGACCCCAGTTCCCATTCCCAGTTAATCCCAGTGACCCCAGTTCCCATTCCCAGTATATCCCAGTATATCCCAGTATATCCCAGTACATCCCAGTCACCTTTCCTGCCCGCACACTCGATGTCCAGGCTCAGCACCCTCAGGGGGGGCAGCCCCAGTCACCCCAGTTCCCATTCCCAGTTAATCCCAGTGACCCCAGTTCCCATTCCCAGTGTTCCCAGTGAATCCCAGTGAATCCCAGTATATCCCAGTATATCCCAGTATATCCCAGTATATCCCAGTACATCCCAGTCACCTTTCCTGCCCGCACACTCGATGTCCAGGCTCAGCACCCTCAGGGGGGGCAGCCCCAGTGACCCCAGTTCCCATTCCCAGTTAATCCCAGTGACCCCAGTTCCCATTCCCAGTGTTCCCAGTGAATCCCAGTGAATCCCAGTCCCTCCCAGTATATCCCAGTATATCCCAGTCCATCCCAGTCACCTTTCCTGCCCGCACACTCGATGTCCAGGCTCAGCACCCTCAGGGGGGGCAGCCCCAGTGACCCCAGTTCCCATTCCCAGTTAATCCCAGTGCTCCCAGTTCCCATTCCCAGTGTTCCCAGTGAATCCCAGTATATCCCAGTATATCCCAGTATATCCCAGTATATCCCAGTATATCCCAGTATATCCCAGTCACCTTTCCTCCCCGCACACTCGATGTCCAGGCTCAGCACCCTCAGGGGGGGCAGCCCCAGTCACCCCAGTTCCCATTCCCAGTTAATCCCAGTGCTCCCAGTTCCCATTCCCAGTCAATCCCAGTGACTCCAATGACCCCAGTTCCCATTCCCAGTATATCCCAGTATATCCCAGTATATCCCAGTCACCTTTCCTCCCCGCACACTCGATGTCCAGGCTCAGCACCCTCAGGAGGGGCAGCCCCAGTCACCCCAGTTCCCATTCCCAGTTAATCCCAGTTAACTCCAGTGACTCCAATGACCCCAGTTCCCATTCCCAGTGTTCCCAGTATATCCCAGTATATCCCAGTATATCCCAGTATATCCCAGTCACCTTTCCTCCCCGCACACTCGATGTCCAGGCTCAGCACCCTCAGGGGGGGCAGCCCCAGTGCTCCCAGTTCCCATTCCCAGTTAATCCCAGTGACCCCAGTTCCCATTCCCAGTTAATCCCAGTGACCCCAGTTCCCATTCCCAGTGAATCCCAGTGACCCCAGTTCCCATTCCCAGTGAATCCCAGTCCCTCCCAGTGACCCCAGTTCCCATTCCCAGTGACCCCAGTGTTCCCAGTGACCCCAGTTCCCATTCCCAGTATATCCCAGTATATCCCAGTATATCCCAGTCACCTTTCCTCCCCGCACACTCGATGTCCAGGCTCAGCACCCTCAGGGGGGGCAGCCCCAGTGACCCCAGTTCCCATTCCCAGTTAATCCCAGTGACCCCAGTGACCCCAGTTCCCATTCCCAGTGAATCCCAGTGCTCCCAGTTCCCATTCCCAGTGTTCCCAGTATATCCCAGTATATCCCAGTATATCCCAGTATATCCCAGTACATCCCAGTCACCTTTCCTGCCCGCACACTCGATGTCCAGGCTCAGCACCCTCAGGGGGGGCAGCCCCAGTGACCCCAGTTCCCATTCCCAGTTAATCCCAGTTAACTCCAGTGACTCCAGTGACCCCAGTTCCCATTCCCAGTGTTCCCAGTGAATCCCAGTGAATCCCAGTGAATCCCAGTATATCCCAGTATATCCCAGTATATCCCAGTCACCTTTCCTCCCCGCACACTCGATGTCCAGGCTCAGCACCCTCAGGAGGAGCAGCCCCAGTCACCCCAGTTCCCATTCCCAGTTAATCCCAGTGACCCCAGTGACCCCAGTTCCCATTCCCAGTATATCCCAGTATATCCCAGTATATCCCAGTATATCCCAGTATATCCCAGTTAACTCCAGTGACCCCAGTGACCCCCAAACCCTCTCCCAGTATATCCCAGTATATCCCAGTATATCCCAGTCACCTTTCCTCCCCGCACACTCGATGTCCAGGCTCAGCACCCTCAGGGGGGGCAGCCCCAGTGACCCCAGTTCCCATTCCCAGTTAATCCCAGTTAACTCCAGTGACTCCAATGACCCCAGTTCCCATTCCCAGTATATCCCAGTATATCCCAGTATATCCCAGTATATCCCAGTCACCTTTCCTGCCCGCACACTCGATGTCCAGGCTCAGCACCCTCAGGGGGGGCAGCCCCAGTGCTCCCAGTTCCCATTCCCAGTATATCCCAGTGACCCCAGTTCCCATTCCCAGTGAATCCCAGTTAACTCCAGTGACCCCAGTTCCCATTCCCAGTATATCCCAGTATATCCCAGTATATCCCAGTATATCCCAGTATATCCCAGTCACCTTTCCTCCCCGCACACTCGATGTCCAGGCTCAGCACCCTCAGGGGGGGCAGCCCCAGTGACCCCAGTTCCCATTCCCAGTGAATCCCAGTGACCCCAGTTCCCATTCCCAGTGTTCCCAGTGAATCCCAGTGAATCCCAGTATATCCCAGTCCATCCCAGTATATCCCAGTCAATCCCAGTCACCTCTCCTCCCCGCACACTCGATGTCCAGGCTCAGCACCCTCAGGGGGGGCAGCCCCAGTGACCCCAGTTCCCATTCCCAGTGAATCCCAGTGACCCCAGTTCCCATTCCCAGTGACCCCAGTGACCCCAGTTCCCATTCCCAGTATATCCCAGTATATCCCAGTACATCCCAGTACATCCCAGTCACCTTTCCTGCCCGCACACTCGATGTCCAGGCTCAGCACCCTCAGGGGGGGCAGCCCCAGTGACCCCAGTTCCCATTCCCAGTGAATCCCAGTTAACTCCAGTGACTCCAGTGACCCCAGTTCCCATTCCCAGTATATCCCAGTATATCCCAGTATATCCCAGTACATCCCAGTCACCTTTCCTGCCCGCACACTCGATGTCCAGGCTCAGCACCCTCAGGGGGGGCAGCCCCAGTGACCCCAGTTCCCATTCCCAGTGCTCCCAATCAATCCCAGTGACTCCAGTGACCCCAGTTCCCATTCCCAGTATATCCCAGTATATCCCAGTATATCCCAGTATATCCCAGTCACCTTTCCTGCCCGCACACTCGATGTCCAGGCTCAGCACCCTCAGGGGGGGCAGCCCCAGCCAGGGCCCCTCCGGGGGGTGCCCCCTCAGCCCCCCCCAGGCAGCGTCGGCCTCCAGCTGGCACAGGGAGAGCCGGGGGGGGCCCGGGGGGGATCTGGGGGGGTTTGGGGGGTCCCAAAGGGGATTTGGGGGGTCCCAAAGGGGATTTGGGGGGTCCTGGGGGAGATTTGGGGGGTCCTGGGGGAGATTTGGGGGGTCCTGGGGGGGATTTGGGGGGTCCTGGGGGGGATTTGGGGGGATTTTGAGGGGATTTGAGGAATTTTGGGGAGGATTTGGGGGGTCCTGGGGGGAATTTGGGGGGATTTGGGGAGGATTTGGGGAATTTTGGGGGGGATTTTGGGAATTTTGGGGGGGATTTGAGGGGTCCTGGGGGGGTTTTGGGGGGTCCTGGGTGGGGTTTGGGGGGTCCTGGGGGGGATTTGGGGAATTTTGGGGGAAATTCTGGGGGATTTTGATGGGATTTTGGGAATTTTGGGAGGGATTTTGGGGGTCCTGGGTGGGGTTTGGGGGGTCCTGGGGGGAATTTGAGGGGTCCTGAGAGGGATTTGGGGGGTCCTGGGGGGGATTTTGGGAATTTTGGGGGAAAATTTGGGGGATTTTGAGGGGATTTTGGGAATTTTGGGGGGGATTTTGGGGGTCCTGGGTGGGGTTTGGGGGGTCCTGGGGGGAATTTGGGGAATTTTTGGGGGGATTTTGGGAATTTTGGGGGGGATTTGGGGGGTCCTGGGGGGGATTTTGGGGGATTTTGGGGGGATTTTGGGAATTTTGGGGGGGATCTGAAAGGTTTTGGGCAGAATTTGGGGGGTTTTGGGTGGAATTTGGGGGGTTTTGGGAAAATTCTGGAGAGTTTTGGGAAGATTTTTGGGGGTTTTGAGAAAATTCTGAGTTTTGGGTGGAATTTGGGGGGTTTTGGGTGGATTCTGATGAGTTTTGGGTGGAATTTGGGGTGTTTTGGGTGGAATTTGGGGGGTTTTGGGTGGAATTTGGGGTGTTTTGGGTGGATTTTGGGGTGTTTTGGGTGGAATTTGGGGGGTTTTGGGGGTCCCCCCGCCAGCGGAAGCTCCCCGGGGGCAGCTCCACCCAGGAGCAGCCGACGAGCCCCGAGTCAGCCATGAACCTGCAGAGAAAATTCCGGAAAATTTGGGAATTTTGGGAAAATTTGGGAAAATTTGGGGGGTTTCAATTATTTTGGGGGGGTTGGAAAAATCTGGGTTGGGAAAATTCGGGTTTTTGGGGGGGTTGGAGGAAAAATTCAGGGGGGTCTGGGAGGGGTTTGGGGCAAAAAGAGGAAAAAATGGGAATTTTGGGGGAATTTGGGGAATTTTGGGGAAATTTGGGGTGAATTTGGGGGGAATTTGGGGTGAATTTGGGGAAATTTGGGAAATCTGGGGAGAATTTGGGGGGAATTTGGGGGAATTTGGGGTGAATTTGGGGAAATTTGGGGTGAATTTGGGGAAATTTGGGAAATTTGAGGAGAATTTGGGGGAATTTGGGGCATTTGGGGGGTTTATGGTGAAATTTGGGGGGGATTTTGGGGTCAATTCCAGGGGTTTGGGGGTGAATTTTGGGGTCAATTCCAGGGGTTTTGAGGGTGAATTTTGGGGAATTTTTTGGGGCTGAATTTGGGGTGAATTCCAGGGATTTGGGTTGAATTCCACTGGAATTTTTTGGGGTGAATTCCGGGGATTTTGAGGTGATGTTTTTGGGGTGAATTCCAGTGGGATTTTTTGGGGTGAATTCCAGGGATTTTGGGGACAATTTTGGGGTGAGTTCCAGGGGTTTTGGGGTGAATTCTGGGGAGATTTTTCGGGGTGAATTTTTGAGATTTCTGGGATGTTTTTGGGGTGAATTCCATGGATTTTGGGGGATTTTTTGGGCTGAATCCCGTGTGTTCTGGGGTGAACTCCGGTGGGATTTTTTGGGGTAAATTCCATGGATTTTGGGGATGTTTTTGGGTTGAATTCCCTGCATTTTGGGGTGATGTTTTTGGGGATAATCCCGTGTGTTTTGGGTGATTTTTTGGGGTAAATTCCATGGATTTTGGGGATGTTTTTGGGGATAATCCCTTGCATTTTGGGGATATTTTTGGGCTGAATCCCCTGCATTTTGGGCTGTGTTTCAGGGTGAATTCCATGGATTTTGGGGATATTTTTGGGCTGAATCCCCTGCATTTTGGGGATATTTTTGGGCTGAATTCCCTGCATTTTGGGGATGTTTTTGGGGTGAATCCCGTGTGTTTTGGGTTGAATCCTGTGTGTTTTGGGGATGTTTTTGGGCTGAATTCCCTGCATTTTGGGGATGTTTTTGGGGTGAATTCCAGGGATTTTGGTGATGTTTTTGGGGATAATCCCGTACATTTTGATGATGCTTTTGGGTTCAATTCCCTGCATTTTGGGGATGTTTCTGGGCTGAATTCCATGGATTTTGGGGATATTTTTGGGGTGAATCCCCTGCATTTTGGGGATGTTTTTGGGGTGAATCCCCTGCATTTTGGTGATGTTTTTGGGCTGAATCCCCTGCATTTTGGGGTGATGTTTTTGGGGATAATCCCGTGTGTTTTGGGTGATTTTTTGGGGTGAATTCCAGGGATTTTGGGGATGTTTTTGGGGATAATCCCCTGCATTTTGGGGATATTTTTGGGCTGAATCCCGTGGATTTTGGGCTGTGTTTCAGGGTGAATCCCCTGCATTTTGGTGATGTTTTTGGGGTGAATTCCCTGCATTTTGGTGATGTTTTTGGAGATAATCCCGTGTGTTTTGGGGATGTTTTTGGGGATAATCCCCTTCATTTTGGGCTGTGTTTCAGGGTGAATTCCATGGATTTTGTGGATGTTTTTGGGGATAATCCCGTGTGTTTTGGGTTGAATCCCCTGCATTTTGGGCTGTGTTTCAGGGTGAATTCCATGGATTTTGTGGATGTTTTTGGGCTGAATTCCCCGGATTTCGGGCCGTACCTGATCTCGAAGTCGATGTTGGCCTCGTAGGGCGGCGCCGGCTGCACCCCCAGCTCCCCCCAGCGCAGGCCCCGCTCCAGGAGGCGCCGGGCGGGCGGCACCAGGCGGGGCAGGGAGAGCCGGACCCGGACAAACGGGGACAGGGAACTGCCCTGGAAACCCAGGATACCTGCGGGGAAACCCGGGAAAAGATCGGGAAAAATCCGGGAGAAATACGGGAAAAGATCGGGAAAAATCGGGGAAAAATCGGGGAAAAATCCGGGAAAAGATTGGGAAAAGTTGGGGAAAAATCCGGGAGAAATACGGGAAAAGTTCAGGGAAAATCGGGGAAAAATTGGGGAAAAATCGGGGAAAAATTCAGGAAAACTTCTGGAAAAATCGGGGAAAAGTCCAGGAAAAATCCAGGAAAAGTTCGGGAAAAAATCGGGGAAAAATTCGGGAAAAATCCGGGAGAAGTCCGGGAAAAATCCAGGAAAAATCCGGGAAAAGTTCGGGAAAAGTTCGGGAAAAATTGGGGAAAAATTCGGGAAAAGTTTGGGAAAAATTCGGGAAAAGTTTGGGAGAAATTTGAGAAAAATCCGGGAAAAATTTGGGAGAAATTCGGGAAAAAATTCAAGAAAAATTCAGGGAATTTGGGAAGAATTCAGGAAAAAATCGGGAAAAGTTCAGGAAAAATTTGAGAAAAATTCGGGAAAAATTCAAGAAAAATTCAGGAGAAATTCAGGAAGAATTTGGAAAGAATTCGGGAGAAATTCGGGAAAAGTTCCAGAAAAATCTGGGAGAAACCCGGGAAAAGTTTGGGAAAAATTCGAGAAAAATTCGGGAAAAGTTTGGGAGAAATTTGGGAAAAGTTTGGGAGAAATTTGGGAAAATATTGGGAAAAGTTCGGGAAAAATCGGGGAAAAATTGGGGAAAAATCCGGGGAAAAGTTCGGGAAAAATTCAGGAAAAGTTCGGGAAAAATCCGGGAGAAATCAGGGAAAAGTTCTGGAAAAGTTCGGGAAAAATCGGGGAAAAATCCAGGAGAAATCCAGGAAAAATCCGGGAAAAGTTCAGGAGAAATTCGGGAAAAATTCAGGAAAAGTTTGGGAGAAAATCAAGAAAAATCCGGGAAAAGTTCGGGAGAAATTCGGGAAAAATCCGGGAAAAGTTCGGGAAAAATCCGGGAAAAATTTGGGAAAAGATCGGGAAAAATCCGGGAAAAATTTGGGAAAAGTTCAGGAAAAATCGGGGAAAAGTCCAGGAAAAATTCAGGAAAAGTTCAGGAAAAGATCGGGAAAAATTCAGGAAAAGTTCGGGAAAAAATTGGGAAAAATCCAGGAAAAGTTTGGGAAAAAATTGGGAAAAATCCAGGAAAAGTTTGGGAAAAATTCGGGAAAAATCCAGGAAAAATCTGGGAAAAGTTTGGGAAAAATCTGGGAAAAGTCCGGGAAAAGCTCAGGAAAAACTCGGGAAGATTTTGGGAAAAATTTGGCAAAAATTCAAGAAAATTCAGGAGAAATTCGGGAAGAATTTGGGAAAAATTTGGGAAAAATTTGGGAAAAATTTGGGAAAAATTTGGGAAAAATTTGGGAGAAATTCGGGAAAAATTCAGGAGAAATTCGGGATTTGGGGAGGAAAATTTGGGGAAATTTGGGATTTGGGGGGAAGAACTCCCAGGGTAAAAAAGGGAAAATGGGATTTGGAAATGGGTGGGAATGGAGCCCAAAATATCCCGAAAATTCCCTCAAATCCCACCCAAAATGCACAGGAAACATTCCCAAAAAATCATCCCAGAATCTCCCAAAATTGTCCCCAAAAAATCCCCAAAATCCTCCCCCAAAATCCCCAATTTTGGGATCCCAGGACCAATCCCAGCATTCCCAAAATTCCCAAATCCCAGATTTTGGGATCCCAAAATTCCCAAATCCCGGATTTTGGGCTCCCAGGACCAATCCCAGCATTCCCAAAATTCCCAAATCCCGGATTTTGGGCTCCCAGGATGAATTTTGGGATCCCAGCATTCCCAAATCCCGGATTTTGGGCTCCCAGAATTCCCAAATCCCGGAGTTTGGGATCCCAAGACCAATCCCAGCATTCCCAGCATTCCCAAATCCCGGATTTTGTGTCCCCAGGGCCGTTTTCCGTCGGGAATTCCGGCATTCCCGGGGATTTTTGGGATCTCACTTCGCTTCCAGAGCAGCTCCAGCCCCAGGATGAATTTTGGGATCCCAAAATTCCCAAATCCCAAATTTTGGGCTCCCAGGACCAATCCCAGCATTCCCAAAATTCCCAAATCCCGGATTTTGGGACCCCAGGAGGAATTTTGGGCTCCCAGCATTCCTAAATCCCGGATTTTGGGCTCCCAGGATGAATTTTGGGACCCCAGGATGAATTTTGGGATCCCAGCATTCCTAAATCCCGGATTTTGGGACCCCAAGATGAATTTTGGGATCCCAAAATTCCCAAATCCCAGATTTTGGGCTCCCAGCATTCCCAAATCCCGGATTTTGGGCTCCCAGGATGAATTTTGGGATCCCAGAATTCCCAAATCCCAAATTTTGGGCTCCCAGGACCAATCCCAGCATTCCCAGAATTCCCAAATCCCGGATTTTGGGTCCCCAGGGTGAATTTTGGGCTCCCAGCATTCCCAAATCCCGGATTTTGTGTCCCCAGGGCCGTTTTCCGTCGGGAATTCCAGCATTCCCGGGGATTTCTGGGATCTCACTTCGCTTCCAGAGCAGCTCCAGCCCCAGGACGTTTTTGGGGGGCCGGGATTTGGGGCTCCCCCCGCGCTGCTCCCGGCTCAGCTCCCGCTCCAGCTCCCGCTCCAGCGGCTCCAGGTGATCCGGGAGAACCCCTGGGAAGGAGAATTCCCAAAAATCCTGCTGGGATCCCACGGAATTCCCGAAAATCCCACTGGGATACCACGGAATTCCCGAAAATTCCACCCAAATCCCCATGGAATTCCCGAAAATCCTGCTGGGATCCCACGGAATTCCTGAAAATCCCACCCAAATCCCCACAGAATTCCCGAAAATCCTGCTGGGATCCCGCAGAATTCCCGAAAATCCTGCTGGGATCCCACGGAATTCCCGAAAATCCCACCCAAATCCCCCCAGAATTCCCAAAAATCCTGCTGGGATTCCACCCAAATTCCCAAAAATCCCACCCAAATCCCCACAGAATTCCTGAAAATCCCACCCAAATTCCCACAGAATTCCTGAAAATCCTGCTGGGATCCCACAGAATTCCTGAAAATCCCACCCAAATCCCTACAGAATTCCCGAAAATCCTGCTGGGATCCTGCAAAATTCCCGAAAATCCTGCTGGGATCCCACAGAATTCCCACAGAATTCCCAAAAATCCCGCTGGGATCCCACAGAATTCCTGAAAATCCCACTGGAATCCTGATAAAATTCCCCCAGAATTCCCAAAATTCCCCCAAATTCCTTCCCCAAAAACGCTGATTTGGGGGGGAACTTTGGGATTTTTATGGGAATTTTTGGAGAAATTTTGGAATTTTGGGGGGATTTTTGGGATTTTCGTGGGGATTTTTTTGGGAATTCCTGGAATTTCGGGATCAGGGATTTTTGGGGTGAATCTCCCAGGTTTTGGGGTCTCACCTGGGGAAACCAAATCTTGAATTTGGTGGGAATTTTGGGCTTTTTGCAGGAATTTTGAGATTTTTTTTGTGATTTTTTTGGGAATTTCGGGATTTTTTGGGGGATTTTTTTGGGAATTCCGGGAATTTGGATCCCAGGGATTTTTGGGGTGAATTTCCCAGGTTTTGGGGTCTCACCTGGGGGTGCCTGGATGTCGATTTTTGTGGGAATTTTGGGCTTTTTATGGGATTTTTTTGGCAATTTTTATGGGAATTTTTGGATTTTTGTGGGGATTTTTTTGGGAATTCCGGGAATTTGGATCCCAGGGATTTTTGGGGTGAATCTCCCAGGTTTTGGGGTCTCACCTGGGGGTGCCTGGACGTAGAAGTAGGGATTTTTGGGGGGATTTTTTTGGGGAATTTTGGGATTTTTTTGGGATTTTCGCGGGGATTTTTTTGGGAATTCCGGGAATTTGGATCCCAGGGAATTTTGGGGTGAATCTCCCAGGTTTTGGGGTCTCACCTGGAGACACCAAAGGTCAATTTTGGTGGGAATTTTGGGCTTTTTAAGCAAATTTTTGCAGAAATTTTGGAATTTTGGGGGGATTTTTGTGGGGATTTTTTTGGGAATTCCGGGAATTTGGATCCCAGGGAATTTTGGGGTGAATTCCCCAGGTTTTGGGGTCTCACCTGGGGGTGCCTGGATGTCGATTTTTGTGGGAATTTTGGGCTTTTTATGGGATTTTTTTGGCAATTTTTATGGGAATTTTTGGATTTTTGTGGGGATTTTTTTGGGAATTCCGTGAATTTCGGGATCAGGGAATTTTGGGGTGAATTCCCCAGGTTTTGGGGTCTCACCTGGAGACACCAAAGGTCAATTTTGGTGGGAATTTTGGGCTTTTTAAGCAAATTTTTGCAGAAATTTCGGGATTTTTATGGGAATTTTTGCAGGAATTTTGGGATTTTTGTGGGAATTCCAGGAATTTGGATCCCAGGGAATTTTGGGGTGAATTCCCCAGGTTTTGGGGTCTCACCTGGGGGTGCCTGGACGTCGATTTTTGTGGGAATTTTGTGCTTTTTATGGGAATTTTTGCAGGAATTTTGTGGTTTTTTCGGGAATTTTGGGATTTTTTTGGGATTTTCGCGGGGATTTTTTTGGGAATTCCGGGATTTTGGATCCCAGGGATTTTTGGGGTGAATCTCCCAAGTTTTAGGGTCTCACCTGGGGAAACCAAACCTCAATTTTTGCAGGAATTTTGACCTTTTTCTGGGAATTTTTTCCAAAATTTTGGGATTTTTATGGGATTTTTTTGGGAATTTCGCCATTTTTTGGGGGATTTTTTTGGGAATTCCGGGATTTTGGATCCCAGGGAATTTTGGGGTGAATTCCCCAGGTTTTGGGGTCTCACCTGGGGGTGCCTGGACGTAGAAGTAGGGGGTGAAGCCGTGCAGGTGGACGCAGACGCTCAGCCCCTCCCCCGTCACCCCGAACATCCGCAGGATGGGGGAGGGGTGGGGCCAGCCCGGGAACCCCGGGGGGGGAATCCCTGGAAAAAACAAAATTTGGGAATTCTGGGAGAGGTTCTGGAGGAGTTTGGGGGAAATTGGGGGGATTTTGGGAAAATTGGAGGGATTTTGGGGAAAATTGGGGGGATTTGGGGGGAAATTTGGGGGAAATTGGGGGGATTTTGGGGAATTTGGGGGGATTTTGGGAAAATTGGAGGGAATTTGGGGGGATTTTGGGGAATTTGGGGGGATTTTGGGGGGAATTTGGGGGGATTTTGGGGGAAATTTGGGGGGATTTGAGGAGATTTTTGGGAAATTGGAGGGGATTTGGGGGATTTTGGGGAATTTGGGGGAATTTGGGGGATTGGAGGGAATTTGGGGGAATTTGAGGGAATTTGGGAGGATTTTGGGGGAATTTGGGAAAATTGGAGGGAATTTGGGAAAATTGGGGGGATTTGGGGGGAAATTTGGGGGGATTTGAGGAGATTTTGGGGAAATTGGAGGGGATTTGGGGGGATTTTGGGGAATTTGGGGGGATTTTGGGGAAATTGGAGGGATTTTGGGAAAATTGGAGGGAATTTGGGAAAATTTGAGAGAATTTGGGATGATTTAGGGGGAATTTGGGGGGATTTGAGGGATTTTAGGGGTATTGGGAAGAATTTGGGGGGATTGGAGGGAATTTTGGGGGATTTTGTGGGAAATTTTGGGGAATTTGAGGGATTTTGAGGGGATTTGGGAAAACTGGAGGGATTTTGAGGGGATTTTGGGGAATTTGGGGGGATTAGAGAGATTTTGGGGGGAATTGGGGGGATTTTGGGAAAATTGGAGGGAAATTTGGGGGGAATTTGGGTGGATTTGAGGGATTTTAGGGGGATTGGGAGGAAATTGGGGGGATTGGAGGGAATTTGGGGGGAATTTTGGGGAATTTGGGGGAATTTGAGGGATTTTGGGGAAATTGGAAGGAATTAGGAGGAAATTTGGGTGGATTTGAGAGATTTTGGGGGGGATTTTGGGGAATTTGGGGAGATTTGAGGGATTTTGGGGGGGATTTTGGGGAATTTGGGGAGATTTGAGGGATTTTGGGGGGGATTTTGGGGAATTTGGGGAGATTTGAGGGATTTTGGGGGATCCCAGGGGGGATTTGGGGGGTCCCAGGGTGGATTTTGGGGGGGATTTTGGGGAATTTGGGGAGATTTGAGGGATTTTGGGGGGGATTTTTGGTGTTTTCGGGGCCTGTTCGATGTGTGGGGATTGGGGTTTTTCCCAGGGGGGTTTTTGGGGTGGATTTGGGGGATTTTGGGGCTCCTCACCCACGTAGTGGTCGATGTCCATCTGCAGGAAGGTCAGAGTTTCGGGGGGCTGCGGGGGAGGGGCGGGGCGGCGCCACTTGGGGGGCACCTCCCCCACAAAGAGAGACCCTGGGGGGGGAAAAGAGCCAAAATCAGCCCAAAAACACCCAAAAACAGCACAAAACATCAAAAAACACCCAAAATCAGCCCAAAAACACCTAAAATCAGCCCCAAAACACCCAAAAACAGCACAAAAACACCCAAAAACAGCACAAAACCACCCGAAATCAGCGCAAAAACACCTAAAATCAGCCCAAAAACACCCAAAATCAGCCCCAAAACACCCAAAAACAGCACAAAACATCAAAAAACACCCCAAATCAGCCCAAAAACACCCAAAACCAACACAAAACATCAAAAAACACCCGAAATCAGCCCAAAAACATCCAAAAACAACACAAAGCATAAAAAAGCACCCAAAATCAGCCCAAAACCACCCAAAATCAGCCCCAAAACACCCAAAAACAGCACAAAACATCAAAAAACACCCAAAATCAGCCCAAAAACACCCAAAAACAGCACAAAACATCAAAAAACACCCAAAAACAGCACAAAACCACCCAAAATCAGCCCAAAAACACCCAAAAACAGCACAAAACATCAAAAAACACCCAAAAACAGCCCAAAAACACCCAAAAACAGCACAAAACCACCCGAAATCAGCCCAAAAACACCCAAAAACAACACAAAACATCAAAAAACACCCGAAATCAGCCCAAAAACACCCAAATCAGCCCAAAAACACCCAAAACCACCCGAAATCAGCCCAAAACCAACACAAAACAGGCAGCAAATGTAAAAAAACACCCAAAACCAGCCAAAATCACCTAAAAATGACAGAAAACAGGCAGAAAACATCAAAAAATCACCCGAAATGAGCACAAAAACCACCCAAAAACAGCCTAAAACCACCCAAAACCAGCACAAAACAGGCAGAAAATGTAAAAAAAACACCCCAAATCAGCCCAAAACCACCCAAAAACAGCCCAAAAACACCCAAAAACAGCCCAAAACAGGCAGAAAACGTCAAAAAACACAACTGAAATCAGCCCAAAACCACCCAAAATCAGCCCAGAAACACCCAAAACCAACACAAAACAGGCAGAAAACATCAAAAAAACACCCGAAATCAGCCCAAAAAACACCTAAAAACACCCCAAAACCACCCCAAAACAGGCAGAAAATGTCAAAAACCACCCCAATCAACAAAAAACACCAAAAACCACCCCAAATAAGAAAAATACACCCAAAAAATCCCAAATCGGGGAGAAAACATTCAAAAAATGCCCAAAATCAGCAAAAATCACCTAAAACCACCCAAAACCCATCCCAAATCAGTGAGAAACACCCAAAACTCAGCCAAAACCACCCAAAGTTACTCCAAAAATACCCAAATTGTCTCTAAATAACCCAAAACCAGGCAAAACCATCCAAAACCACCTAAAATAACCCAAAACAGCCTCAAAATCACCCAAAATCACTTAAAATAAACCCAAACCGGACTCAAAACATCTCAACCCCAAAACCATCAAAAATCACCCCAAAATTACCTAAAATCACCCCAAAACAGCCCCAAAAATACCTCAAATAACCCAAATTAATTAAATAACACCAAAATAACCCCAAAACAGCCCCAAATAACCCCAAAATCACCCCAAAACAGCCCCAAAATCACCTCAAATAACCCAAATTAATTAAATAACACCAAAATAACACCAAAACAACCCCAAATAACCCCAAAATCACCTCAAATAACCCAAATTAATTAAATAACACCAAATAACCCCAAATCCCCCCAAAATCACCCCAAAACAGCCCCAAAATCACCTCAAATAACCCAAATTAACACCAAAATAACACCAAAACAACCCCAAAACAGCCCTAAAAACACTTCAAATAACCCAAATAAATTAAATAACACCGAAATAACCCCAAATCCTCCTAAAATCACCCCAAAACAGCCCCAAAATCACCTCAAATAACCCAAATAAATTAAATAAGACCAAAATAACCCCAAATCCTCCAAAAATCACCCCAACAGTCCCAAAATCACCTCAAATAACCCAAATTAATTAAATAACACCAAAACAACAGAAAAACAACCCCAAAACAGCCCCAAAATCACCTCAAATAATCCAAATAAATTAAATAACACCGAAATAATCCCAAATCCTCCTAAAATCACCCCAAAAAAGCCCCAAAAATACCTCAAATAACCCAAATAAATCAAATAACACCCAGATGACCCCAAAACAACCCCAAATCCCCCCAAAACAACCCCAAAATCACCTCAAATCACCCCAAAACAGCCCCAAAATCACCTCAAATAACCCAAATTAATTAAATAACACCAAATAACCCCTAAAACAGCCCCAAAACAGCCCCAAAATCACCTCAAATAACCCAAATAAATCAAATAACACCGAAATAACCCCAAATCCTCCTAAAATCACCCCAAAACAGCCCCAAAATCACCTCAAATAACCCAAATTAATTAACACCAAAATAGCACAAATACAACTCCAAAACAGCCCCAAAACAGCCCCAAAACCACCTCAAATAACCCAAATTAATTAAATAACACCGAAATAACCCCTAAAACAACGCCAAATAACCCCAAAATCACCCCAAAACAGCCCCAAAAATACCTCAAATAACCCAAATTAATTAAGACCAAAATAACCCCAAATCCTCCTAAAATCACCCCAAAACAGCCCCAAAAACACCTCAAATAACTAAAATAAATTAAATAACACCAAAATAACCCCAAAACAACCCCAAAATCACCTAAAATCACCCCAAAACAGCCCCAAAATCACCTCAAATAACCCAAATTAATTAAATAACACCAAAATAACCCCAAAATCACCTAAAATCACCCCAAAACAGCCCCAAAATCATCTCAAATAACCCAAATTAATTAAATAACACCAAAATAACACCAAAACAACCCCAAATAACCCCAAAATCACCCCAAAACAGCCCCAAAAACACCTCAAATAACCAAAATTAATTAACACCAAAATAGCACAAAAACAACTCCAAAACAGCCCCAAAATCACCTCAAATAACCCAAATAAATTAAATAACACCGAAATAACCCCAAAACAACCCCAAATAACCCCAAAATCACCTCAAATAATCCAAATAAACCAAATAACACCAAATAACCCCTAAAACAACCCCAAAATCACCTAAAATCACCCCAAAACAGCCCCAAAAATACCTCAAATATCCCAAATTAATTAAATAACACCAAAATAACCCCAAATCCTCCTAAAATCACCCCAAAACAGCCCCCAAAACACCTCAAATAACCCAAATTAATTAAATAACACCCAAATAACCCCAAAACAACCCCAAATCCCCCCAAAATCACCTCAAATAACCCAAATAAATTAAAAACCACCCACATGACCCCAAAACAACCCCAAAATCACCTAAAATCACCCCAAAACAGCCCCAAAATCACCTCAAATAACCCAAATAAATTAAATAACACCGAAATAACCCCTAAAACAACCCCAAATCCCCCCAAAATCACCTCAAATAACCCAAATAAATTAAATAACACCGAAATAACCCAAATAAATTAAATAACACCGAAATAACCCAAAATCACCCCAAATCCCCCCAAAATCACCCCAAAACAGCCCCAAAATCACCTCAAATAACCCAAATAAATCAAGTAACACACAAATTAACCCCAAAACAGCCCCAAAATCATCTAAAATCACCCCAAAACAGCCCCAAAAACACCTCAAATAACCCAAATTAATTAAATAACACCAAAATAACCCCAAAATCACCTAAAATCACCCCAAAACAGCCCCAAAATCACCTCAAATAACCCAAATTAATTAAATAACACCGAAATAACCCCAAAACAACCCCAAATAACCCCAAAATCACCTCAAATAATCCAAATAAATTAAATAACACCAAATAACCCCTAAAACAACCCCAAATCCCCCCAAAACAACCCCAAAATCACCTCAAATAACCAAAATAAATTAAATAACACCGAAATAACCCCTAAAACAACCCCAAAATCCCCCCAAAATCACCTCAAATAACCCAAATAAATTAAAAACCCCCCAAATTAAGCCAAAACCCCCGGAATTTTCCCCAATCTCACCGCTGGGCTGGCTCTGGGGGTCCGGGGGGGGCCCCTCTGTGGTTTCCAGCTCCTCCTCCAGTTCCTCCAGTTCTCCCAGTTGGGCCAATTCCTCCTCAAACTGGGACGGGGCTTTGGGACCCCCCCGGAATTTTTTGGGACCCCCGGGGGGACCCCCGGGAGCTCCCGGGCGCTTTGGAGCTTCCATGGGACTGGAAATAAGGAAAAAAATAAATAAATTTGGGGATTTGGGGGGGGGTTTTGAGGACACTCAAATGGTAAAAATTCCGGTTTTTCCTCAAAATTCCACAATTTTACAATGGAATTTCTTAAATCACACCCAAAATTCCCTCAGAGAGCCCCAAAATCCCCTCAGAGACCCAAAATCAACTCGGAGACCCCAAAATCCCCTCAGAGAGCCCCAAAATCCCCTCAGAGACCCAAAATCCCCTCAGAAAACCCAAAATCCCCTCAGAGGGACCTAAAATCAACTCAGAGACCCCAAAATCCTCTCAGAGCCCCAAAATCCCCTCAAAGCCCCAAAATCCCCGCAGAAAACCCAAAATCTCCTCAGAGAGCCCCAAAATCCCCTCAGAGGGACCTAAAATCAACTCAGAGACCCCAAAATCCTCTCAGAGCCCCAAAATCCCCTCAAAGCCCCAAAATCCCCTCAGAGAGCCCCAAAATCTCCTCAGAGAGCCCCAAAATCCCCTCAGAGACCCCAAAATCCTCTCAGAGCCCCAAAATCCCCTCAGAGCCGCCCCCCCCTCCCCTCACGATTCCCGCGCCGCTTCCGCCTCCCTCATTTTCCCTCAAATCCCCCCAAAAACTCCGCGGGGACCCCCCGAGACCCCGCTAAAGCTCCCAAAGATCCCAGGAAACCCCGAAATTCCCAAAAAAAACCCTCAAATTCCCCAAATTTCCCCTCAGGAAGAGCCCGACCGCCCTCACCTCGCTGAGGATCTCCCGCCAATGGCGGACCCGCCCCGGCAGTGCGCTCCGATTGGTTGATTTGACCCACGTGACTCGGCGTGACGTATTACGTAAAGCTCAACCCGCCAAACGGGCGCCGCCATATTGAGAAGGGAAAAGCGGCAGCTCATGGGCGCCGCCATCTTGGTGGTACCGGAAGTTTCTCCGTACGGGCGCCGCCATTTTGAGAGTGGCGCGAACCGGAAGTTCCCCATGGGCGCCGCCATATTGGGAGAGGCCTCAATCCCTCCTTAAATTTGGGATAAAATCCCAAAATATCCCAAATTTCCCAAAACTCCGGGATTTTCTTCCCAAAATAACAAAGCAGAGACTTTTTTTTTTTTTATTAATCCGAATTTTTATTGGCAGGAATTTCCCCTCTTTGCCCCCCCCGCACCGAATTCCGGGTGGCGTCAACCTGGAAATTAAATTAAATTAAAATAAAAGTGAATTCCAGCAGAAAATTCCCAAAAAAAATTCCCAAATTAAACATTTGGGGCCCCCTCAGACCCTCCCCGAGTGGGGGAGGGGCACAGGAATCCTTCAGGGGGGGTCAGAGCCCAGTGCTGCCATCATGGGGGGCCCCAAACCCCAAAAAATTTCATTTTTCACCTTCCAAATCCCCAAAATTCCCATTTTCCCCCCAAAATCCCATTTTTCTGCCCTCCCAACCACCAAAATTCCCAAAACATCCCATTTTTTCCCTACAAAATTCCCATTAAAATCCCATTTTTTCCCCAAAAAATCCCATTTTTCCCCCCAAAAAATCCCCCTAAAAAATCCCATTTTTTCCCCAAAAACCCCCCCAAAAATCCCATTTTTTTTCCCAAAAAAATCCCCTAAAAATCCCAATTTTTTCCCCAAAAAATTCCCACTGAAATCCCATTTTTTCCCCAAAAAATCCCATTTTTTCCCCAAAAAATTCCCATAAAAATCCCAATTTTTTCCCCCAAAATTCCCATTAAAATCTCATTTTTTCCCTCCAAAAATCCCATTTTTCCCCCCAAAAATCCCATTTTTTCCCCAAAAAATCCCCCAAAAATCCCATTTTTTTCCCAAAAAAATTCTCAAAAATTCCCATTTTTTCCCCTAAAATTCCAATTTTTCCCCCCAAACCTCACCAATCCCAGGAAATTCCCATTTTTCCCGTTTTAGGCTCAATCCTCCTCCTCATCCTCGCCAGCTCCTCCTCCTCCCTGTCCCTTCCCCCCAAAATCCCCTAAAAATCCCATTTTTTTCCCCATAATTCCCATTTCTCCCCTGCAAAATTCCCATTGTTCCCTCTCCCAAAAATCCCATTAAAATCCCATTAAAATTCCCTAAAAATCCCCTAAAAATCCCATTTTTTCCCCAAAAAAATCCCATTTTTTTCCCCTAAAAATCCCATTTTTTCCCCCCCAAAATCCCCTAAAAATCCCATTTTTTCCTCAAAAAATCCCCTAAAAACCCCATTTTTTCCCCCAAAAATTCCCATAAAAATCCCATTTTTTCCCCAAAAAATTCCCAAAAAATCCTCCTAAAAAATCCCATTTTTTTCCCCAAAAAAACCCCCCAAAATTCCATTTTTTCCCCCAAAAAACCCCCCCCAAAATTCCATTTTTTCCCCCAAAAAACCCCCCCAAAATCCCATTTTTTCCCCAAAAAATCCCCTAAAAATCCCATTTTTCCCCCAAAAAATCCCATTTTATTCCCCAAAAAATCCCCTACAAATCCCATTTTTTTTCCCCAAAAACCCCATTTTTTCCCTAAAAATTCCCATTTTTTCCCCAATCCTCACCAATCCCAGGAAATTCCCATTTTTCCCGTTTTAGGCTCAATCCTCCTCCTCATCCTCGCCGGCTCCTCCTCCTCCCTGTCCCTTCCCCTCAAAAATCCCATTTTTTTCCCCATAATTCCCATTTCTCCCCTGCAAAATTCCCATTTTTCCCTCTCCCAAAAATCCCATTAAAATCCCATTAAAATTCCCAAAAAACCCCCCAAAAATCCCAATTTTTTCCCCAAAAAATCCCCCCAAAATTCCATTTTTCCCCCAAAAAACCCCCCAAAAATCCTATTTTTTTTCCCGAAAAAATCCCCTAAAAATCCTATTTTTTCCCCAAAAAAACCCCCAAAAATTCCATTTTTTTCCCCAAAAAAATCTCCTAAAAATCCCATTTTTTCCCCCAAAAAATCCCCCAAAAATCCCGTAAAAATCCCATTTTTTCCCCAAAAAATCCCATTTTTCCCCAAAAAATCCCTTAAAAATCCCAATTTTTTCCCCCAAAATTCCCATTAAAATCCCATTTTTTCCCTCCAAAAATCCCATTTTTTCCCCAAAAAATCCCCCAAAAATCCCCTAAAAATCCCATTTTTTCCCCAAAAAATCCCATTTTTTTCCCCAAAAAATCCTCAAAAATTCCCATTTTTTCCCCAATCCTCACCAATCCCAGGAAATTCCCATTTTTCCCGTTTTAGGCTCAATCCTCCTCCTCATCCTCTCCGGCTCCTCCTCCTCCCTGTCCCTTCTTGGCGTTTTTCCTCTTGACGCGGCCGGGCCGGCCGCCGCCGTAGGGGGAGCGCAGGGAGAAGTCGATGTGTTTCTGGGAGTCCAGGCGCACGATGAACGACGGGATGTTCACCACCTGCTTCCGAACCCTGCGGGATCAGAATTCCCAAAAAAAACCCGGAGTCAAAATCCCAAAATTTGCATTTTTTACGGCAAAAAAATCGGCATTTTTGGGCAAAAAATTGAATTTTTCCTGTTTTTTTATCCCTTTGATTTTGCAAAAAGGAGATTTTTAAAGAAAAAATCGTTCGGGAAAAGAATCCCAAAAATCGGGGAAGTTTTCCATAAACTTCAAAGTTAAAATCCCAAAATTTGGGGTTTTTATGGAAAAAAAATCGGGAGTTTCGGGAAAAAAATTTGAATTTTTTTTGATTTTTTTATCAATTTTGGTTCCTAAAATAAAGATTTTTAGAGAGAAAAACATGTGGGAAAAGGATCCCAAAAATCGGGGAAGTTTCCCCGGAATTTCGGAATCAGAATCCCAAAATTTGGATTTTTTACGGAAAAAAAATCGGAATTTTCGGGAAAAAAATTGAATTTTTTGGGGTTTCTTTTTCCCTTCCTTTTTATGAAAATAAGACTCTTAGAGAGGAAAACGTTTGGGAAAAGAATCCCCAAAATTGGAAAAGTATTCCAAAAATTTAGGAGCCAGAATCCCAACATTTGGATTTTTTACGGCAAAAAATCGGAATTTTTGGTAAAAAAATTGAATTTTTTTGGCATTTTTAATCTATTTAGCTCTGTAAAAAAAGGAGATTTTTAGGGAGGGAAATGTTTGAAGTCGATGTGTTTCTGGGAGTCCAGGCGCACGATGAACGACGGGATGTTCACCACCTGCTTCCGAACCCTGAATTCCCAAAAAAAACCCGGAGTCACAATCCCAAAATTTGCATTTTTTACGGAAAAAAAATTGGGAGATTTTGGTAAAAAAATTGAATTTTTTTGATTTTTTTGATCATTTTTGGTTCCTAAAATAAAGATTTTTAGAGATAAAAACGTGTGGGAAAAGAATCCCAAAAATTGGGGAAGTTTTCCCAAAATTTTGAAGTCAAAATCCCAAAATTTGGATTTTTTTATGGAAAAAATCCATATTTTTTCCATAAAAAAAATTGAATTTTTTTGGTTTTTTTTTTCCCTTTCTCTTTATGAAAAGGAGATTTTTAGAGAGGAAAACGTATGGGAAAAGAATCCCAAAAATTGGGGAAGTTTTCCAAAAATTTAGGAGTCAGAATCCCAAAATTCAGATTTTTTTCAGAAAAAAAAAATCGGAATTTTTGGTAAAAAAATTGAATTTTTTTGGCATTTTTAATCTATTCAGTTTTGTAAAAAAAGGAGATTTTTAGGGAGGAAAATGTTTGAAGTCGATGTGTTTCTGGGAGTCCAGGCGCACGATGAACGACGGGATGTTCACCACCTGCTTCCGAACCCTGAATTCCCAAAAAAAACCCGGAGTCAAAATCCCAAAATTTGCATTTTTTACAGAAAAAAATTGGGAGATTTTGGTAAAAAAATTGAATTTTTTTGGTTTTTTTTACTCCTTTTGTTTCCTAAAATAAAGATTTTTAGAGAGGAAAACGTTTGGGAAAAGAATCCCAAAAATTGGGGAAGTTTTCCCGGAATTTCGGAATCAGAATCCCAAAATTTGGATTTTTTACGGAAAAAAAATCGGAATTTTTGGGAAAAAAATTGAATTTTTTTCTAATTTTTTTATCCCTTTAGTTTTATAAAAAAGGAGATTTTTAGAGAGAAAAACGTTTGGGAAAAGAATCCCAAAAATTGGGGAAGTTTTCCCAAAATTCCAAAGTTAAAATCCCAAAATTTGGATTTTTTATGGAAAAAAAATTGAATTTTTTTGGCATTTTTAATCTATTCAGTTTTGTAAAAAAAGGAGATTTTTAGGGAGGAAAATGTTTGAAGTCGATGTGTTTCTGGGAGTCCAGGCGCACGATGAACGACGGGATGTTCACCACCTGCTTCCGAACCCTGAATTCCCAAAAAAAACCCGGAGTCACAATCCCAAAATTTGCATTTTTTACGGAAAAAAAATTAGAATTTTTGGGAAAAAAATTGAATTTTTTTGGATTTTTTTATCAATTTTGGTTCCTAAAATAAAGATTTTTAGAGAGAAAAACATGTGGGAAAAGAATCCCAAAAATTGGGGAAGTTTTCCCGGAATTTCGGAATCAGAATCCCAAAATTTGGATTTTTTACGGCAAAAAAATCAGAATTTTTGGGAAAAAAATTGAATTTTTTTGGTTTTTTTTTTCCCTTTCTCTTTATGAAAAGGAGATTCTTAGAGAGGAAAAGGTTTGGAAATAAGAATCCCAAAAATTTGGGAAGTTTTCCAAAAATTTAGGAGTAAGAATCCCAAAATGTGGATTTTTTATGGAAAAAAATTTGGAATTTTTGGTAAAAAAATTGAATTTTTGTAGCATTTTTAATCTATTCAGTTTTGTAAAAAAAGGAGATTTTTAGGGAGGAAAATGTTTGAAGTCGATGTGTTTCTGGGAGTCCAGGCGCACGATGAACGACGGGATGTTCACCACCTGCTTCCGAACCCTGAATTCCCAAAAAAAACCCGGAGTCACAATCCCAAAATTTGCATTTTTTACGGAAAAAAAATCGGAATTTTTGGGAAAAAAATTGAATTTTTTTGGGTTTTTTTTCCCTTTTTTTTTATGAAAGTAAGACTCCTAGAGAGGAAAATGTTTGGGAAAAGAATCCCCAAAAATCTGGGAAGTTTTCCCGGAATTTGGGAATCACAATCCCAAAATTTGGAATTTTTACGGCAAAAAAATCGGAATTTTTGGGGAAAAAATTGAATTTTTTGGGGTTTTTTTTTATCCTTTTTGGTTCCTAAAATAAAGATTTTTAGAGAGAAAAACATGTGGGGAAAGAATCCCAAAAATTTGGGAAGTATTCCTGAAATTCAGGAGTCAAAATCCCAAAATTTGGATTTTTTATGGAAAAAAAATCGGAATTTTTGGGAAAAAAAATTGAATTTTTTTTGACTTTTTTATCAATTTTGTTTCCTAAAAAAAAGGTTTTCGAAGAGAAAAATGTGTAGGAAAAGAATCCCAAAAATTGGGGAAGTTTTCCCAAAATTTCAAAGTTAAAATCCCAAAATTTGGATTTTTTATGGCAAAAAAATCGGAATTTTTGGGCAAAAAATTGAATTTTTGGGTTTTTTTTTTTATCCTTTTTGGTTCCTAAAATAAAGATTTTTAGAGAGAAAAACATGTGGGAAAAGAATCCCAAAAATTTGGGAAGTATTCCTGAAATTTAGGAATCAGAATCCCAAAATTTGGATTTTTTACGGAAAAAAATTGGGAGATTTTGGTAAAAAAATTGAATTTTTTTGGTTTTTTTTACTCCTTTTGTTTCCTAAAATAAAGATTTTTAGAGAGGAAAACGTTTGGGAAAAGAATCCCAAAAATTGGGGAAGTTTTCCCAAAATTTCAAAGTTAAAATCCCAAAATTTGGATTTTTTATGGAAAAAAAAATTGGGAGTTTCAGGAAAAAAATTGAATTTTTTTTTATTTTTTTATCCCTTTAGTTTTGTAAGAAAGGAGATTTTTAAAGAGAAAAACGTTTGGGAAAAAAATCCCAAAAATTGGGGAAGTTTTCCCAAAATTTCAAAGTTAAAATCCCAAAATTTGGGGTTTTTATGGAAAAAAAATCGGAATTTTTGGGAAAAAAATTGAATTTTTGGGGTTTTTTTTTATCCTTTTTGGTTCCTAAAATAAAGATTTTTAGAGAGAAAAACGTTGGAAAAGAATCCCAAAAATTGGGGAAGTTTTCCCAAAATTTCAAAGTTAAAATCCCAAAATTTGGAATTTTTACAGCACAAAAATTGGGAGTTTCGGGGGAAAAATTTTGAATTTTTTGGGTTTTTTTTATCCTTTTTGGTTCCTAAAATAAAGATTTTTAGAGAGAAAAACGTGGGAAAAGAATCCCAAAAATTTGGGAAGTATTCCAAAAATTTAGGAGTCAAAATCCCAAAATTTGGATTTTTTACGGCAAAAAAAATCGGAATTTTGGGGAAAAAAATTGAATTTTTGGGGTTTTTTTTTATCCTTTTTGGTTCCTAAAATAAAGATTTTCAGAGAGAAAAACATGTGGGAAAAGAATCCCAAAAATTGGTGAAGTTTTCCCAAAATTTCAAAGTTAAAATCCCAAAATTTGGATTTTTTACGGCAAAAAAATCGGAATTTTTGGGCAAAAAATTGAATTTTTTGGGGATTTTTATGGTGAGAAAATTGGGGTTTTTGGGAAAAACGACAAAAAATTCTGGGAAAAAGCCCAAAATTTGGGATTTAACCCCGGAATTCTGAGCTGAACATCCCAGAAACCATCCCAGAAATAGGGAAAACCTCAAATTTAGGGGAAAAACACCAAAATTTGGGACAAAACACCAAAAACTTGAACCCTGAGAATTGCTGCGAAAATCGCACGGAAAACCACAAAAAAATTCCAGGAAAATCCCAAAATTTGGGATTTAACCCCAGAATTTTGGGATGAACACCCTCAAAACCATCCCAAAAACATGAAAAACCCCAAATTTGGGGAAAAAACACCAAAATTTGGGAAAAAAACACCAAAATTTGGGACAAAACACCAAAAACATGGCATTAAAGAAACCGAATTTTAACCTGTTACTAAAAATGCTGGGAAAATGATAAAAAATTCCAGGAAAAGCCCAAAATTTGGGATTCAACCCCGGGATTTTGGGATGAACATCCTCAAAAGCATCCCAAAAACATGAAAAGCATTAAAATTTGGGGAAAAAACACCAAAATTTGGGAAAAAAACACCAAAATTTGGGATAAAATACCAAGAATTTGAAACAAACTTGACCTGAAAGTTGCTACGAAAATCGCTGGAAAATGATGAAAAATTCCAAGAAAAAACCCAAAATTTGGGATTCAAACCCAGAATTTTGGGATGAACATTCTCAAAAGCATCCCAAAAACCTGGAAAACACCAAAATTTGGGGAAAAAACACCAAAACTTGGCACTTAAAAAACCGAATTTTAACCTGTTACGAAAAATGCTGGGAAAATGACAAAAAATTCCAGGAAAAAGCCCAAAATTTGGGATTTCTCCCTGGAATTTTGGGAATTCTCACCCAAAATTTGGGATTTAACCCCAGAATTTTGGGATGAACACCCTCAAAACCATCTGAAAAATGTGGAAAACCCCAAAATTTGGGGAAAAACCACCAAAATTTGGGACAAAACACCAAAAACTTCGCTTTAAAGAAATAGAATTTCAGCTTGTTGTGAAAAACGCTGGAAAAATGATAAAAAATTCCAGGAAAAACCCAAAATTTGGGATTTAACCCCAGAATTTTGGGATGAACATCCTCAAAACCATCCCAAAAACCTGGAAAACCTCAAAATTTGGGGAAAAAACACCAAAATTTGGGATAGAACACCAAAACTTTCAGACAAACTTGACCTGAGAGCTGCTGCGAAAATCGTTGAGAAAATGATAAAAAATTCCAGAAAAAACCCAAAATTTGGGATTCAAGCCCAGAATTTTGGGATGAACACCCTCAAAAGCATCCCAAAAACATGAAAAACCCCAAAATTTGGGGAAAAAACACCAAAACTTGGGACAAAACACCAAAAACTTGAACCCTAAGAATTGCTGCAAAAAACGCAGGGAAAAACAAGAAAAAATTCCAGAAAAAATCCAAAATTTGGGATTTTCACCCCGGAATTCCAAGCTAAACATCCCTAAACCATCCCAAAAATCCCCTGGAAAAGCTGGAATTGCCTGGGAATTTTTACCTGGATCTCAGCCCTGCTTTAGGGATGCTCTTCGCAAGGTGTACGGCAGAGCCGCAGTGAAGCCTTGCCGAGAAGCGGGAATTTCGGGAATTCTCACCCAAAATTTGGGATTTAACCCCGGAATTTTGGGATGAACATCCCAAAAACCATCTGAAAAACGTGGAAAACCCCAAAATTTGGGGAAAAAACGCCAAAATTTGGGATAAAAACACCAAAACTTTCAGACAAACTTGACCTGAGAGCTGCTGCGAAAATCGTTGGGAAAATGGTAAAAAATTCTGGGAAAAAAAACAAAATTTGGGATTCAAGCCCAAAATTTTGGGATGAATGTGCCAGAAGCCACCTGAAAAATGTGGAAAACCCCAAAATTTGGGGAAAAAACAGCAAAATTTGGGACAAAACACCAAAAACTTGGCACTTAAGAAACCGAATTTTAACCTGTTACGAAAAATGCTGGGAAAATGACAAAAAATTCCAGGAAAAGCCCAAAATTCGGGATTTAACCCCAGATTTTTGGGATGAACACCCCAAAACCATCCCAAAAATCCCCTGGAAAAGCTGGAATTGCCTGGGAATTTTTACCTGGATCTCAGCCCTGCTTTAGGGATGCTCTTCGCAAGGTGTACGGCAGAGCCGCAGTGAAGCCTTGCCGAGAGAAGCGGGAATTTCGGGAATTCCCGCCGGGAATTTTGGGAATTTCGGGGGCGGGACCCACCGGATGTGGCGCTGGCGGATCAGCACTCGGGCGTGGTGGATGGATTTGGCCAATCCCAGTTTGAAAACCTGGGTTTGGAGGCGGCGTTCCAGGAAATCCTCGATTTTCAGCCCCAAAATGTAATCCAGTTTCATCTTGCCCTCGTCCAGGACGCCGATGCGAACCAGGCGGCGCAGGAGGGCGTTCCCTAGGGAAAAAACACCGGAAAAATGGGATTATTCCAAAAAAAAAATGGGTGGAAAAAATGGGATTATTGCAGGGAAAAATGGGGAAAAAAATGGGATTATTCCAGGAAAAAATGGGTAGAAAAAATGGGATTATTCCAGGGAAAAATGGGTGGAAAAAATTGGAATTATTGCAAGAAAAACTTGGGAAAAAAAGGGGATTATTCCAGGAAAAAATTGGGAAAAAAATGGGATTATTCCAGGGAAAAATGGGTGGAAAAAATTGGGATTATTCCAGAGAAAAATGGGTGCTAAAAATTGAGATTATTCCAGGGAAAAATGGGTGGGAAAAAAATGGGATTATTCCAGGGAAAAATAGGGGAAAAAATGGGATTATTCCAGGGAAAAAACAAGGGAAAAATGGGATTATTCCAGGGAAAAATGAGGGATTTATCCCAGAAAATATAGGGAAAAAAATGGGATTATTCCAGCGAAAAATGGGTGCAAAAATGGGATTATTCCAGGGAAAAATAGGGGGGGGGGAAATGGGATTATTACAGGGAAAAGACAAGGGAAAAATGGATTATTCCAGGGAAAAATGGGTGGAAAAAATGGGATTATTCCAGAGAAAAATGGGTGCAAAAAACTGGGATTATTCCAGGAAAAAAATTAGGAAAAAAATGGGATTATTCCAGGGAAAAATGGGTGGAAAAAATGGCATTATTCCAGGGAAAAATGAGGGGTTTTTCCCAGAAAATATGGGGAAAAAAAAGTGGGTTTTATCCTGGGAAAAATGGGGGGAAAAATGGGATTATTCCAGAGAAAAAATTGGGATTATTACAGGAAAAAATGGGTGGGAAAAATAGGATTATTCCAGGGAAAAATGGGTGGAAAAAATTGGATTATTCCAGAGAAAAAACAAGGGAAAAATGGGATTATTCCAGGGAAAAATTTGGATTATTCCGAGGAAAAAACAAGGGAAAAATGGGATTATTCCAGAGAAAAATAGAGAAAAAAAATGGGATTATTCCAGGGAAAAAACAAGGGGAAAATGGGATTATTCCAGGGAAAAAACAAGGGAAAAATGGGATTATTCCAGGGAAAAATGAGGGGTTTATCCCAGAAAATATAGAGGGAAAAAATGGGATTATTCCAGGGAAAAATGGGTGGAAAAAATTGGGATTATTCCAGGGAAAAAACAAGGGAAAAATGGGATTATTCCAGGGAAAAATGAGAGGTTTATCTCAGGAAATATGGGGGAAGAAATGGGATTTATCCTGGGAAAAATGGGATTATTGCAGGGAAAAACAGCAGGAACAATGGAAGTATTCCAGGGAAAAATGGGTAGAAAAAATTGGATTATTCCAGGGAAAAAACAAGGGAAAAATGGGATTATTCCAGGGAAAAAACAAGAGAAAAATGGGATTATTCCAGGGAAAAATGGGATTAATCCAGGGAAAAATGGGTGGGAAAAATGGGATTATTCCAGGGAAAAAACAAGGGAAAAATGGGATTATTCCAGGGAAAAAACAAGGGAAAAACGGGATTATTCCAGGAAAAAATTGGGATTATTACAGGAAAAAATTGGGAAAAAAATGGGATTATTCCAGGGAAAAATAGGGGAAAAAAATGGGATTATTCCAGGGAAAAAACAAGGGAAAAATGGGATTATTCCAGGGAAAAATGGGTGCAAAAAATTGGGATTATTCCAGGGAAAAATGGGTGGAAAAGTGGGGGTTTTATCTCAGGAAAAATGGGGGAAAAAATGGGTTTTATCCTGGAAAATATTGGCGGGAAAATGGGGTTTTATGCCGGGAAAAGTGGGTGGGAAAATGGGGTTTTATCCTGGGAAAAGTGGGGTTTTAATCCCAAAAAATATCAGGGGAAAATGGGATTTTATCCAGGGAAAAATGGGGGCTTTATCCCAGAAAATATGGGGGAAAAAATTGGGATTTATCCTGGAAAAATGGGGGGAAAAACGGGGTTTTATGATGGAAAGTATTGGGGGGAAAATGGGGTTTTATGACAAAAAAAATACAATGGAAAAATGGGATTTTATCCCGGGCAAAATGGAGGTTTTATCCCAAAAAATATGGGGGAAAAATTGGGATTTATCCTGGAAAAAATGGGGGGAAAATTGGATTTTATCCCAGGAAAAATAGGGGGGAAATGGGATTTTATCCAGGGAAAAATGGGGTTTTCATCCCAAAAAAATATCAGGGGAAAATGGGATTTTATCCAGGGAAAAATGGGGGTTTTATCCCAGAAAATATGGGAGAAAAAATTGGGATTTATCCTGGAAAAATGGGCGGGAAAAAGGGGTTTTATCATGGAAAATATTGGGGGAAAAATGGGGTTTTATGGCAAAAAAAAATACAATGGAAAAATAGGGTTTTATCCTGGGAAAAATGGGGATTTTATCCCAAAAAATATGGGGGAAAAAATGGGGACTTATCCTGAAAAATACCGGGTAGAAAATGAAGTTTTATGCTGGAAAAAATTGGGAGAAAAACGGGATTTTATGACAAAAAAATACAACAGAAAAATGGGGTTTTATCCCAGAAAATATGGGGGAAAATGGGGTTTTATCACAAAAAAAAACAATGGAAAAATGGGATTTTATCCCGGGAAAAATGGGGTTTTATCCTGGAAAAAGTGGGAGAAAAATAAAGGAAAAATAGGGAATGAGAAAAGAAAATATTCATTTTATTAATGAATTTGCTTTATGAGTTTAATTAATTAAGTTAAAATTAAAAAGGAGCAAAAAAAGGGGAAAAATGAGAGAATGGAGAAACAAACCCCCAAAAACTCCTGAAAAAAAATGGGAATAACAGCAAAAAATTGGGGAAAATTCAGGAATGAAAAGGGAGTGGAAAAAAGGCAAAAAAGCACCAAAAAAATAAAAAAATAAAGAGAAAAAAATCCCAAAAAAACCCCTAAAAAAACTCCTAAAAAATAAAAATAAATTCTAAAAAATTCCAAACAACCCGGGAAAAACCCCCCAAAAAATCGGGAAAAATTCCAGGAATATTAAAAGATGGAAAAAAATGGAATTTGATGGATAAAAACTGGGATTTAGGAATGGAACTGACCCTCAAAGAGGCGCCTGGGGTCCTTCTCGTCCAGGGTCAGCAGCTCCCTCGCAGCCTTGCGGATCTTGGCCAGGGTAAACTTCACCCTCCACACTTCTCGCTTGTTCCTCAGTCCATATTCCCCTAAAAACCGGGAATTCCCAACATTCCAAACTTTTCCCGGCTTCCAAAACCCCGAAAAATCCCTTTTTTTTCCCGTAAAAAACCCCAATTTTTTCGCCCCCCAAATCACAATTTTCCGCCCCCACCATCTGTTTTTCCCTCAAAAACCTCATTTTTTCGTCCCAAAATCCCCTTTTTTTATCTTAAAATCCTTATTTTTCCCTCAAAATTCGTTTTCCCCCTCCAAAATCCCAATTTTCCTTCTCACAATCATTTTATTTTCCCCCCAATCCCTCATTTCCTCCCCCCCCAAATCGCCCTTTCCCCCCCCAAAAATCCATTTTTTCCCCCCGAACCCCTTCAAAATTCCGTTTTATCCACAAAATCCTCTCGTTCCCCATCAAATCCCTTTTTTTTCCCCTCAGAATTCCCAAAAAAATTCCATTTTTTCCCCTCATTTTACCGATCAATTTTAACTCCTGGTCGAGCCGCGACTTCTCAAAGGGACGCCTCGGGGTCACGTAGGTCTTGCGACACACCCAGCTCCTCGCCACCGGCATCGCGACTGCAAGAAAAACATATCCCGATATCCCAGCGGCCCCAAATTCCCAAAAAAATTCCCAAAATCCCCCCAAAAATTCCCGAAATTCCCCAAATCCGGGCGCCCCCTCACAGCACGTGGCGCGCTCTGCGCATGCGCGCTCCCCACACCCGCCAGGGGGCGCCAGCGCGGCGCTTGCGCCCTCAGAGCCCCGCGGAGGCCTCAAAGCCTCAACCGCGCCTAAAAGCGATTCCGCCGCTCCCGGTAAATCCCGGGGAGATCCCCGTGAGGACCGGGAAGGCTCCGGGAGCGGCGGAGGGAGAATTCCCGGTACCGGCGGCGGGCGCGTCCTCACCTCAGCTCCGCCGCGTTCGCGGGCACGGAAAGAAAGGCGCGGCCGCCAGCGTCTCCTTATATATCCCGGTGGAGAACGCCACGCCCAGTTTCTCTCCGTCAGCCAATCAAAACGCGCGGCGGGGGCGGTGTCGACCAATGGGAGGGCGGGGCGGAGGAACCATAGAGAGGAGGAGAGGCCGCGGTGGGCGCCGCCATGTTAGCGGGAGGGCGGGGGTTGAGCGCGGGGTCCTCCAAGGGAGGAGCGCGGGGATTTTGGGGCGGTTTTAGGCGATTTTGGGGCATTTTGGGCGATTTTGGGGGATTTTGGGGGTCGCGCGCCTTTCCAGGGGCGTCTCCAGACGTCCCTGAGGGTTGGCTCCGTTTTCCCTTCCCTCGATATCCCAAAAATCCCCCCAAAACCGCCGCCCAAACCCGCTCGAAATTCCCATAAAATCCCCGCGCGCCTCCCGGAGATCCCCAAAAATTCCCAAAAATTCCCAAAAAATTCCCCAAAATCCAAAAAAAATCACCAAAAAATCCCACAAAACCCCCGTTCCTTCATCCCCCTGTTGCCATGACAACGGCGGAGAGCTCCCCGCCCCGCCCCTCCGGCTGTTGATTGACAGCCGCCTCAGCCAATCAGCGCCGGCTCCTGCCTGGGCGGGACCATTCCCTCAGCCCGGCGCGGGGGGGGCCGGGGGGTTGGGGGGGGGTCGCCGTCGGTCGCGATCGGTCGCGACAGCGACGCCTCGACCGCCTCCGCACCCGGAGACCCCCCCGGAACCCCCCCCAACCTTTTGGTACCGCCCCCTCCCCTTTTATCCACCCCCCCTCTTTGTCCCCCCCCTCCCCTCCCCCCCCCCCTCCCCTCACGGAATTCCCGCTTTTCCTCCCTCTTTTTTTCCCAAATTTTTTAATTTTTTCCCCTTTTTTCCCCTCCCTCAAATTCCCTTTTTTTCTCCTCTTCAATTTCCCCCCTCAAACCCCGCCCGAAATTCCCTTTTTTCCCCTTTTTTCCCTCATTTCCTCTCATTTAAATCCCCGGTTTCTCCCCCTTTTTTCCCCTCCCCGTTCCCCCCCTTTCATTCCCAATTTTTCCCAATTTTTCCCAATTTTTCCCGATTTTTCCCCTCACAAATTCCCCTTTTCCCACCCCAAATTCCCTTTTCCCGCTCATTTCTCCCTCCCGTTAAATTCCCATTTTTCCCCCCACGTTTTTCCCAGTTTCCCCCATTTTAATTCCCATTTTATTCCCATTTTATTCCCAATTTATTCCTGTTTATTCCCATTTTAAATCCCGTTTATTCCCATTTTATTCCCATTTATTCCTATTTCATTCCCTTTTATTTCACCCTTTAATTCCTATTTATTCCCCTTTTATTCCCATTTTATTCCCGTTTAATTCCCCTTTAATTCCCAATTTATTCCCGTTTATTCCCATTTTAATTCCCACTTATTCCCATTTTAATTCCCATTTATTCCAAATTTATTCCTATTTATTCCCCTTTAATTCCCATTTTATTCCCATTTTTATTCCCATTTTATTCCCATTTTATTCCCCTTTAATTCCCATTTTATTCCCATTTTTATTCCCATTTAATTCCCCTTTAATTCCCGTTTTTTCCCATTTTATTCCCATTTATTCCCATTTTATTCCCATGTTATTCCCATTTATTCCCATTTATTCCCATTTTATTCCCCTTTAATTCCCATTTAATTCCCATTTTATTCCCATTTTATTCCCATTTTTATTCCCATTTTTATTCCCATTTTATTCCCATTTATTCCCATTTTATTCTGATTTTATTCCCATTTTTAATTCCGTTTTATTCCCATTTTATTCCAATTTTTATTCCATTTAATTCCCATTTATTTCCCATTTTATTCCCCTTTAATTCCCATTTTATTCCCATTTTTATTCCCCTTTAATTCCCATTTATTCCCATTTTAATTCCCAATTTATTCCCATTAATTCCCATTTTATTCTGATTTTATTCCCTTTTAATTCTGTTTTATTCCCATTTTATTCCCATTTTATTCCCATTTTTATTCCCATTTATTCCCATTTTATTCCCATTTATTCCCATTTTATTCTGATTTTATTCCCATTTTTAATTCCATTTTATTCCCATTTTATTCCCATTTTATTCCCATTTTATTCCCATGCCCCGCCCCTCCCCTCCCCCCCCTCGCTGACCCCTCCCCCCATTGGGGGCGGGGCCTGGGGATGCCATCGATCTCCTATCGATTATCGATTATCGGCTATCGGCTATCGATTATCGGCTATCGGCTATCGATTATCGGCTATCGATTATCGATTATCGGCTATCGGGGGGCGGGGCCGCCCCTCCCCCCCCTGCTGGCGGCCATGGCCTCGCTGGGACCCCCCGGGGCGCTGGGTGAGTGATCGATTATCGATTATTGATTCTCGGCTATTGATTATCGACTATCGGGTATCGATTATCGGCTATCGGGTATCGATTATCAGGTATCGGTTATGGGCTATCGATTATCGGCTATTGATTATCGGGTATCGGTTATCGGCTATCGGTTATCAGCTATTGATTATCCGTTATCGGTTATCGGCTATCGATTATCGGCTATTGATTATCGGGTATCAGTTATCGGCTATCGATTATCGGTTATCGGCTATCGGTTATCAGCAATTGATTATCCGGTATCGGGTATCGATTATCGGCTATTGATTATCCATTATCGGGTATCAGTTATCGTCTATCGATTATCGGTTATCGGCTATCGGTTATCAGTAATTGATTATCCGGTATCGGGTATCGATTATCGGCTATTGATTATCCATTATCGGGGATCGGTTATTGGCTATCGATTATCGGCTATTGGGTATCGATTACCGGCTATCGGTTATCGATTATCAGGTATCGGTTATCAGTTATCGGTTAGGGATTATTGGTTATCGATTATCGGTTATTTGCTATCGATTATCGGCTATCGATTATCGGCTATCGATTATTGGTTATCGGTTATCAGCTATTGATTATCGGCCATTGATTATCTGTTATCAGTTATGGATTATCAGGTATCGGTTATCAGTTATCGGTTATGGATTATTGGTTATCGATAATCGGTTATCGGGTATCGATTATCGGCTATCGATTATCGGTTGTCAGCTATCGATTATTGGCTATTGATTATCCGTTATCAGGTATCAGTTATCGGCTATCGATTATCGGTTATTGTCTATCAATTATCAGTTATTGGGTATCGGTTATCAGTCATCGGTTATGGATTATCAATTATCGGGTATTGGTTATCGGTTATCGCCTATTGATTATCGGGTATCGGTTATCAGTGATCAGTTATCGGTTATCGATTATCGGCTATCAGTTATCGGCTATCGATTATCGGTGATCGGTTATCAGTTATTGATTATCGGCTATCAGTTATCTGTTAATGATCGGCGACTATTGGTTATTGATCAGCAGCTGGCAGTTATCAGTTATTGATTATCGGCTATCACTTATGGGTTATTGATCAGCAGCTAGCAGCCATTGGTTATTGATCAGCGGCCATCAGTTATCAGTTATTGATCAGCAGTTATCAGCCATTGGTTATTGATCAGCGGCTATCAGTTATCAGTTATTGATCAGCAGTTATCAGTTATTGATCAGCAGTTATCAGTTATTGATCAGCAGTTATCAGGTGTCCGTCTGTCCCCCCAAAATTCCCAAATTTTTCCCCCCAAAATTCCCAATTTTTCCCCCAAAATCCCATTTTTCCCCATTTTTCCCCATTTTTTCCCCTTTTTCCCATTTTTTTAACTTTCCCAATTTTCCCGTTTTTCTCCCCATTCCAGGCTCCCTCAAAATCCCATTTTTTCCCATTTTTCCCCAAAAAATCCCATTTTTTCCCCATTTTTCCCCATTTTCCCCAATTTTTCCCCATTTTTTCCCATTTTCCCCATTTTTTCCCCATTTTTTCCCCATTTCCCCCATTTTTTCACCGTTTTTCACCATTTTTTTTGCGTTTTTTTGCTGTTTTTTCCCGTTTTTTTTAATTTTCCCGATTTTGCCGTTTTTCTCCCCATTCCAGGCTCCCCCAAAATCCCAATTTTTTCCCCAAAAATCCCAATTTTTCCCCTAAAAATCCCATTTTTTCCCCATTTTTTCACCGTTTTTCGCCATTTTTTTTGCGTTTTTTTGCTGTTTTTTCCCATTTTTTTAACTTTCCCATTTTTCCCGTTTTTCTCCCCATTCCAGGCTCCCCCCCCGCGGGCCGGGGGCCGCTCCCTCCCCCCTCGGCCGCTCTGCTCCTCTCGTGCTCGGGGCTCGTGGCCTTCGTCCTCCTCCTCCTCACCTGCCTGTGCTGCCGGCGCGGGGACCTCGGCTTCAAGGTGAGACCCGAAAACGCCGGAATTCACCCCAAAAACGGCAAAAATCACAAAAAATCACCCTAAAAATGGCAAAAATCACCCCAAAATCACCCCAAAAATGGCAAAAATTACAAAAAATCACCCCAAAAACGGCAAAAATCACCCCAAAAATGGCAAAAATCACAAAAAATCACCCCAGAAACGGCAAAAATCACCCCAAAATCACCCAAAAACAGCAAAAATCACCCAAAAACGGCAAAAATCACCCCAAATCACCCCAAAAATGGCAAAAATCACCCTAAAAATGGCAAAAATCACCCAAAATCACCCCAAAAATGACCCGAAAATGGCAAAAATCACAAAAAATCACCCCAAAAATGGCAAAAATCACCCCAAAAACGCCCCAAAAATGGCAAAAATCAACCCAAAATTAACCCAAAAATGGCAAAAATCACCCAAATTCACCCCAAAAATGGCAAAAATCACCCAAATTCACCCCAAAAATGGCAAAAATCACCAAAATTCACCCCAAAAATGCCCCGAAAATGGCAAAAATCACCCCAAAATCAACTCAGAAATGGCAAAAAATCACCCAAATTCATCCCAAAAATGGCAAAAATCACCCCAAAAACGCCCTGAAAAAGGCAAAAATCACCCAAAAACGGCAAAAATCACCCAAATTCACCCCAGAAATGGCAAAAATCACCCAAAATCACCCCAAAAATGGGAAAAATCACCCCAAAATCAGCCCAAAAATCCCAAAATTCACAAATCCCAAAAAATCCCCAAAAGATCCTAAAAAAATTCCCAAAAAAATTCCGCAAAAATCAAAAAATTTCCCCAAAAATTCCCCAAAAACCCCAAAAATTCCAAAAAAATTCCCAAAAAATTCCCAAAAAATTTCCCAAAAAATCCCCAAAAATTCCCCCAAAAATTCCCAAAAATCCTCCAAAAATTCCCAAAAAAATCCAAAAAAATTCCCCCAAAACATCCTCAAAAATTCCCAAAAAATCCCCAAAAAATCCCCAAAAATTCCCCCAAAAATTCCCCCAAAAATCCCCAAAAAATCCCCAAAAAATCCCCAAAAAATTCCCAAAAAATTCCCCCAAAAATTCCCAAAAAATCCAAAAAAAATTCCCCAAAAAAATCCAAAAAATCCCCAAAAATCCCCAAAAGATCCCCAAAAATTCCCAAAAATCCTCCAAAAATTCCCAAAAAAATCCAAAAAAATTCCCCCAAAAAATCCTCAAAAATTCCCAAAAAATCCCCAAAAAATCCCAAAAATTCCCAAAAATTTTCCAATAAAAATCCCCAAAAATTCCCCCAAAAAATCCCCAAAAATTCCCCCAAAAATTCCCAAAAAATTCCCCCCAAAATTCCCAAAAATCCTCCAAAAATTCCCCAAAAAATCCCAAAAAATTCCCCCAAAAATTCCCAAAAATCCTCCAAAATTCCCACAAAAAATCCCACAAAAATCCCAAAAAAATCCCCAAAAAATCCAAAAAAATCCCAAAAAATTCCCAAGAAATTCCTGGAATTCCCAAAATTCCTGGAATTCCCGAATTTCCCTCACAGGAGTTTGAGAACCCCGAGGGGAACGAAAATTCCAGGGATTTCAACACCGAAATTTTCAAAAAAATCCCCAAAAAAATCCCCAAAAAATTCCCAAAAAATCCCCAAAAAATCCCCAAAAAATCCCAAAAAATTCTCAAGAAATTCCTGGAATTCCCAAAGTTCCCGGAATTCCCGGATTTCCTTTCTAGGAGTTCGAGAACTCCGAGGGGGACGAAAATTCCAGGGATTTCAACCCCAAAATTCCCAAAAAATCCCAAAAAAATCCCAAAAAAATTCCCAAAAAATCCCCCCAAAAATTCCCAAAAAAATCCAAAAAAAATCCCAAAAAATCCCCCAAAAAATCCCAAAAAATCCCCCAAAAAATCCCAAAAAATCCCAAAAATTCAAAAAAAAATTCCCAAAAAATTCCCAAAAATCCTCCAAAATTCCCCCAAAAATTCCCAAAAATCCTCCAAAATTCCCCCAAAAAATCCCAAAAAAATCCCCAAAAAATCCCCCAAAAAATCCCAAAAAAATCCCAAAAAAATCCCAAAAAATCCCCAAAAAATCCCCAAAAATCCCCAAAAAATCCAAAAAAATTCCAAAAAAATCCCCAAAAAATTCCCAAAAAATCCAAAAAAAATCCCAAAAAATTCCCAAAAAATTTCCCAAAAAAATCCCAAAAAATCAGAAAAATCCCCCAAAAATATCCAAAAAAATCCCCCAAAAAATCCCAAAAAAACCCAAAAATTAAAAAAAAAATTCCCAAAAAATTCCCAAAAATCCTCCAAAATTCCCCCAAAAATTCCCAAAAATCCTCCAAAATTCCCACAAAAAATCCCAAAAAAATCCCCAAAAATTCCCCAAAAAAATCCCAAAAAAATCCCAAAAAAATCCCCAAAAAATCCCAAAAAAATCCCCAAAAATCCCCAAAAAATCCAAAAAAATTCCAAAAAAATCCCAAAAAAATCCCAAAAAAATTCCCAAAAAAATCCCAAAAAATCAGAAAAATCCCCCAAAAATATCCAAAAAAATCCCCCAAAAAATCCCAAAAAAACCCAAAAATTCCCCCCAAAAATCCCCAAAAATCCCAAAAAAATCCCAAAAAATTCCCAAGAAATTCCTGGAATTCCCAAAATTCCCGGAATTCCCGGATTTCCTTTCCAGGAGTTTGAGAACCCCGAGGGGGACGAAGATTCCGGGGATTTTTCGCCTCATCCCGAGGATTCCTCCTCATCCTCGCCCTCCCCTCCCCCCGAGGTGTTCGTGGTGCCCCTGGAGCCGCCCCCGGGTACGGAAAAACGGGGGAAAAACGGGAAAAATGGGAAAAAACGGGAAAAATGGGAAAAAACGGGAATTTGGGAGGGAAAAATGGGAAAAAAATGGGGAAAAAATGGGGAAAAATGGGGAAAAAATGGGGAAAAAATGGGGAAAAAATGGGAATTTGAGAGGGAAAATCTGAAAAAATGGGAAAAAATGGGAAAAAATCGGGAAAAATGGGAAAAAACGGGAATTTGGGGGGGAAAAATGGACAAGATGGGAAAAAAATGGGAAAAAATGGGAAAAAATGGGGAAAAAATGGGGAAAAATGGGAAAAAATGGGAAAAATAGGAAAAAATGGGGAAAAATGGGAAAAAATGGGGAAAAATGGGGAAAAAATGGGAAAAAATGGGAAAAAATGGGAAAAATGGGAAAAAATGAGAAAAAAATGGGAAAAATAGGAAAAAAATGAGAAAAAATGGGAAAAAACGGGGGGAAAATGGGAAAAATGGGAGAAAAATGGGAAAAAATGGGGAAAAAACGGGAAAAATGGGGAAAAATGGGGAAAAATGGGGAAAAATGGGGAAAAATGGGGAAAATGGGAAAAAATAGGAAAAAGCAGGGAAAAAATGGGAAAAAAACGGGGAAAAATGGGAAAAAATGGGAAAAATGGGAAAAAATGGGAAAAAATGGGAAAAAAACGGGAAAAAATGGGGGAAAATGGGAAAAATGGGAGAAAAATAGGAAAAAAATGGGAGAAAATGGGAAAAAAATGGGAAAAAAATGGGAGAAAATGGGAAAAAAATGGGAATTTGAGAGGGAAAATCTTGAAAAAATGAGAAAAAATGGGGGAAAAATGGGAAAAAATGGGAAAAAATGGGTAAAAATGGGAAAAAATGGGAAAAAATGGGAAAAAACGGGGAAAAAATGGAAAAAATGGGAAAAAATGAGAATTTGAGAGGGAAAATCTTGAAAAAATGGGAAAAAATGGGGGAAAAATGGGGAAAATTGGGGAAAATGGGAAAAAAATGGGAAAAAACGGGAATTTTGGAGGAAAAATTTGGAGTTTGGGAGCAAAAAATGGGAATTTGGGATGGGAAAATGGGAGAAAATGGGGAAAAATGGGAATTAATGGGAATTTGGCGGGAAAATTGGGAATTTGGGAGGGAAAAAATGGGAAAATCGGGGGAATGGGAAAAAAATGGGAATTTGGGATGGGAAAATGGGAATTTGGGGGGAAAAAATGGGATTTTGGGAGGGAAAATTGGGAATTTGGGAGGGAAAATTGGGATTTTGGGAGGGAAAATTGGGATTTTGGGTTGGAAAAATTTCGGGATTTTGGGGATTTGGGAATTTGGGTTAGAAAATCGGGATTTTGGTTGGGAAAATTGGGAATTTTGGGTGGGAAAATTGGGATTTTGGGGATTTGGGATCCCAGGCTGGATTTGGGTTGGGAAATTTGGGAATTTTGGGTTGGAAAATCGGGATTTTGGGAGAAAAAATTGGGATTTTGGGTGGGAAAAATTTCAGGATTTTGGGGATTTGGGATTTGGGTTGGAAATTTGGGAATTTTGGGTTGGAAATTTGGGAATTTGGGTGGGAAAATCGGGAATTTGGGAGGGAAAATTGGGAATTTTGGGAGGGAAAAAATGGGAATTTGGGAGGGAAAATTGGGATTTAAGGGGGAGAAATTGGGAATTTGGGAGGGAAAATTGGGATTTAGGGGGGAGAAATTGGGAATTTGGGTTGAAAAATTGGGATTTGGGGTTGGAAAATTGGGATTTTGGGAGGGAAAATTGGGATTTTGGGGTGGAAAAATTTTGGGATTTTGGGGATTTGGGATTTTGGGTGGGAAATTTGGGAATTTGGGTTGGAAATTTGGGAATTTGGGTTGGAAAATTGGGAATTTGGGTTGGAAAATTGGGAATTTTGGGATTTTCCCAGCGCCGCCGGGGCTGCGGCAGCAGCTGAGCTTCCTGCAGGAGATCGGCACCGGATGGTTCGGAAAGGTCGGGAATATTCCGGAATATTCCGGAATCTTCGGGAATTCTGGGGGGAATTTGGGGGAATTTTCAGGATTTTGGGAGGATTTTTGGGAATTTTTCAGGAATTTTGGGGAATTTTCAGGAATTTTGGGGATTTTTTAGGAATTTTTGGGAATTTTCAGGGAGTTTGGGAGGGAAATTTGGGAATTTTGGGAGAAAATTGGGAATTTTGGGGGGATTTTTTGGGGATTTTGGGGTTTTTTGGGATTTTCCTGGGGATTTTGGGAGGGGATTTTTGGGGGAATTTTAACTTTTTTTTGGGAATTTTTAATGGGAATTTTTTCAGGATTTGGGGCTTTTTTGGGGGATTTTCCAGGGGATTTTGGGGGGATTTTAACAGGAATTTTTTGGGGATTTGGGATTTTTTTGGGGGTGGAATTTTGGCTTTTTTTGGGATTTTCCAGGGGATTTTGGGGGGGGATTTTTTGGGAATTTTGGGGAAATTTTTAACAGGAATTTTTGGGGAATTTTGGGGTTTTTTTTGGATTTTCCAGGTGATTCTGGGGCTGGAATTTTGGGGTTTTTTTGGGATTTTCCAGGTGATTTTGGGGGGGATTTTTGGGGAATTTTTAACAGGATTTTTTGGGGGATTTTGGGTTTTTTTTGGGATTTTCCAGGTGATTTGGGGGGGAATTTTTTGGGGAATTTTGGGGGAATTTTTAACAGGATTTTTTGGGGGATTTTGGGGTTTTTTTTGGATTTTCCAGGTGATTTTGGGGGGGATTTTTGGGGAATTTTTAACAGGATTTTTTGGGGAATTTTGGGTTTTTTTGGGATTTTCCAGGTGATTTTGGGGGTGGAATTTTGGGGTTTTTTTGGGATTTTCCAGGGGATTTTGGGGGGAGATTTTTTGGGAATTTTGGGGGAATTTTTAACAGGATTTTTTGGGGGGATTTTGGGGTTTTTGGGGGATTTTCCAGGTGATTTGGGGGGGATTTTTGGAGAATTTTTAACAGGAATTTTTTGGGGGATTTTGGGGTTTTTTTGGGATTTTCCAGGTGATTCTGGGGGTGGAATTTTGGGGTTTTTTGGGGATTTTCCAGGGGATTTTGGGGGGGATTTTTTTGGGAATTTTGGGGGAATTTTTAACAGGATTTTTTGGGGGATTTTGGGGTTTTTTTGGGATTTTCCAGGTGATTTGGGGGGGGATTTTTGGGGAATTTTTAACAGGATTTTTTGGGGGATTTTGGGGTTTTTTTGGGATTTTCCAGGTGATTTTGGGGGGGATTTTTGGGGAATTTTGGGGGAATATTTAACAGGATTTTTTGGGGGATTTTGGGGTTTTTTTGGGATTTTCCAGGTGATTTTGGGGGGGATTTTTGGGGAATTTTGGGGGAATATTTAACAGGATTTTTTGGGGGATTTTGGGGTTTTTTTGGGATTTTCCAGGTGATTCTGGGGGTGGAATTTTGTGGTTTTTTGGGATTTTCCAGGGGATTTTGGGGGTGGAATTTTGGGGGAATTTTTAACAGGATTTTTTGGGGGATTTTGGGGTTTTTTTGGGATTTTCCAGGGGATTCTGGGGGGGATTTTTTGGGAATTTTGGGGGAATTTTTAACAGGATTTTTTGGGGGATTTTGGTTTTTTTTGGGATTTTCCAGGTGATTCTGGGGGGAATTTTGGGGGAATTTTGGGGGAATTTTTAACAGGATTTTTTTGGGGGATTTTGGGGTTTTTTGGGGGATTTTCCAGGGGATTTTGGGGGGGATTTTTGGGGAATTTTTAACAGGATTTTTTGGGGGATTTTGGGGTTTTTTTGGGATTTTCCAGGGGATTTGGGGGGGAATTTTTGGGGAATTTTTAACAGGATTTTTTGAGGGATTTTGGGGTTTTTTTGGGATTTTCCAGGGGATTTTGGGGGGGATTTTTTGGGAATTCTGGGGGAATTTTTAACAGGATTTTTTGGGGGATTTTGGGGGTTTTTTGGGATTTTCCAGGTGATTTTGGGGGGGGATTTTTGGGGAATTTTTAACAGGATTTTTTGAGGGATTTTGGGGTTTTTTTGGGATTTTCCAGGTGATTTTGGGGGGGATTTTTTGGGAATTTTGGGGGAATTTTTAACAGGATTTTTTGAGGGATTTTGGGGTTTTTTTGGGATTTTCCAGGTGATTTGGGGGGGAATTTTGGGGGAATTTTTAACAGGTATTTTTGGGGGATTTTGGGGTTTTTTGGGATTTTCCAGGTGATTCTGGGGGGGATTTTTTGGGAATTTTTTGGGAATTTTTAACAGGATTTTTTGGGGGATTTTGGGGTTTTTTTGGGATTTTCCAGGTGATTTTTGGGGAATTTTTAACAGGATTTTTTGAGGGATTTTGGGGTTTTTTTGGGATTTTCCAGGTGATTCTGGGGGTGGAATTTTGGTTTTTTTGGGGATTTTCCAGGGGATTTTGGGGGGGATTTTTTGGGAATTCTGGGGGAATATTTAACAGGAATTTTTCGGGGGATTTTGGGGTTTTTTTGGGATTTTCCAGGTGATTTGGGGGGGATTTTTGGGGGAATTTTTAACAGGATTTTTTGAGGGATTTTGGGGTTTTTTGGGATTTTCCAGGTGATTCTGGGGGTGGAATTTTGGGGAATTTTTAACAGGATTTTTTGGGGGATTTTGGGGTTTTTTTTTGATTTTCCAGGTGATTCTGGGGGTGGAATTTCGGCTTTTTTTGGGATTTTCCAGGTGATTCTGGGGGTGGAATTTTGGCTTTTTTTGGGATTTTCCAGGGGATTTTGGGGGGGATTTTTTGGGAATTTTTGGGGAATTTTGAACAGGATTTTTTGAGGGATTTTGGGTTTTTTTGGGGATTTTCCAGGTGATTTGGGGGTGGATTTTGGGGGAATTTTTAACAGGATTTTTTTGGGGGATTTTGGGGTTTTTTTGGCATTTTCCAGGTGATTCTGGGGGAGCTGAGGGGGGGTCCCGGCCCCGCCCAGGTCGTGGTGAAGGAGCTGCGGGCGGGGGCCGGGACCCCCGAGAGGAGGCGGTTCCTGGCTGAGGCCGAGCCCTACAGGTACCCAAAAACACCCCAAAACACCCAAAAAACACCAAAAACACCCCAAAACCACCCCAAAACACCCAAAAAACACCTCAAACCACCCCAAAAACACCAAAAACATGCCAAAAACACCCAAAAACAGCCAAAAAACACCCAAAAACACCAAAAACACCCCAAAACACCCAAAAACACCCAAAAACCACCCCAAAACACCCCAAAAACACCCAAAAACACCTCAAAATACACCCAAAAACACTCAAAAATAACTCAAAAACACACAAGAACACCCCAAAATACACCGAAACACCCCAAAACACCCCAAAATAACCCCAAAATAACCCAAAAACACCCAAAAACACCCCAAAAATACCCAAAATACCCCAAAACACCCCAAAAATACCAAAAGAACACCCCAAAAACACACCCAAAAATGCACCCAAAATACACCCAAAATACCCCAAAAACACCCAAAAAAATACCCCAAAATAACCCAAAACACCCAAAACACACCAAAAACACCCCAAAATAACCTAAAATAACCCCAAAACACCCAAAATACACCCAAAATACCCCAAAACACCCCAAAATACACCAAAATACACCAAAATATCCCAAAATAACCCAAAATACACCCAAAATACACCCAAAAATACCCCAAAATACAACAAAAACACCCAAAACCACACAAAATACACCCCAAAAATACACCCAAAACCGGCCCAAAAACACCCAAAAACACCTCAAAATACCCCAAACCACTCAAAAATAACCCCAAAACACACAAGAACACCCCAAAAATCCCCAAAATACACCCAAAATACATCAAAAATACACCCAAAATACACCAAAAACCACCCAAAAATCACCCAAAATACACCAAAAACAACCCAAAACACCCAAAAACACCAAAAAACACCCAAAATTCACCCAAAACACCCAAAATACACCAAAATACACCCAAAATCCACCCAAAACACCCCCAAAAATGGAATTTTCTGGGGAATTTTGGGTGGAATTTCATCCAGAATTCCCGGATTTGGGGCTCCCTGGGGCTGGGACCCCTCCGAAATTTGGGAATTTTGGGAAAATTCGGGAATTTGGGGGGAATTTGGGAATTTGGGGGGAATTTTGGGAAAATTCGGGAATTTGGGGGGAATTTGGGAATTTGGGGGGAATTTGGGAATTTGGGGGGAATTTTGGGAGAATTTTGGGGGAATTTTGGGCAGAATTCCCGGATTTTGAGCCTTCCCAGGGCTGGATTTTGGGCGTTTTGGGCGGAATTTCTTGCGGAATTCCCGGATTTCCCCTCAGAAATTGGGGAATTTCGGGGAAAATTCGGGAATTTTGGGGAAAATTCGGGAATTTGGGGGAAAATTTGGGAATTTTGGGGCCCCTCAGGACCCTTCGCCACCCGAATTTGCTGCGGTGCCTCGGGGGCTGCCGGGAGCGGCCCCTCCTCCTCGTCATGGAATATTGCCAGATGGTGAGCGCGGAATTCCCGGAATTCCCGGAAATCTGGGAATTTTGGGGATTTCTGGGAATTTCTGGGAATTTTGGGGGGAATTTTGGGAATTTTTGGGGGAATTTTGGGGATTTTAGGAGGAATTTTGGGGATTTTTGGGGATTTTTAGGGGATTTTAGAGGGATTTTGGGAATATCTGGGAATTTCTGGGAATTTTTGGGGAATTTCCGGGAATTTCTGGGAATTTCTGGGAAGTTTGGGGGGTCCTGGAAGGGATTTGGGGGGAATTTTGGGGGGAATTTTGGGATTTTAGGGGGAATTTTGGGGATTTTTGGGAGATTTTAGAGGGATTTTGGGAATATCTGGGAATTTCCGGGAATTTTCTGGGAATTTCTGGGAATTTTGGGGGGAATTTTGGGAATTTTTGGGGGAATTTTGGGGATTTTAGGAGGAATTTTGGGGATTTTTGGGGGATTTTAGAGGGATTTTGGGAATATCTGGGAATTTCCGGGAATTTTCTGGGAATTTCTGGGAATTTTGGGGGGAATTTTGGGAATTTTTGGGGGAATTTTGGGAATTTTTGGGGGAATTTTGGGGATTTTTGGGGATTTTTGGGGGATTTTAGAGGGATTTTGGGAATATCTGGGAATTTCTGGGAATTTTTTGGGAATTTCCGGGAATTTCTGGGAATTTCTGGGAATTTCTGGGAAGTTTGGGGGGTCCTGGAGGGGATTTGGGAGGAATTTTGGGAATTTTAGGGGGAATTTGGGGGATTTTGGGGGATTTTTGGGGGATTTTAGAAAGATTTTGGGAATTTCTGGGAATTTCCGGGAATTTTTTGGGAATTTTGGGGAATTTTGGGGGGTCCTGGAGGGGATTTGGGGGGAATTTTGGGGGATTTTGGGGGAAATTTGGGGATTTTTGGGGATTTTTAGGGGATTTTAGAAGGATTTTGGGAATATCTGGGAATTTCTGGGAATTTCTGGGAATTTTGGGGGGAATTTTTGGGGGAATTTTGGGGGGAATTTTGGGGATTTTAGGAGGAATTTTGGGGATTTTTGGGGATTTTTAGGGGATTTTAGAAGGATTTTGGGAATATCTGGGAATTTCTGGGACTTTCTGGGAATTTCTGGGAATTTTGGGGGGTTCTGGAAAGGATTTGAGGGGAATTTTGGGAATTTTTTGGAATTTTGGGGAATTTTGGGGGGTCCTGGAAGGGATTTGGGGGGAATTTTGGGGATTTTTTGGGATTTTAGGGGGAATTTTGGGGATTTTTGGGGGATTTTAGAGGGATTTTGGGAATTTCTCGGAATTTCTGGGAATTTTGGGGGGAATTTTGGGAATTTTTAGGGATTTTTTGGGATTTTAGGAGGAATTTTGGGGATTTTTAGGGGGATTTTAGAAGGATTTTGGGAATATCTGGGAATTTCTGGGAATTTCTGGGAAGTTTGGGGGGTCCTGGAAGGGATTTGGGAGGAATTTTGGGGAATTTTGGGGAATTTTTGGGGGAATTTGGGGGATTTTGGGGGATTTTTAGGGGATTTTAGAGGGATTTTGGGAATTTCTGGGAATTTCCGGGAATTTCTGGGAATTTCTGGGAAGTTTGGGGGGTCCTGGAGGGGATTTTTGGGGGAATTTTGGGGATTTTTGGGGGAATTTGGGGGTTATTTGGGATTATTTTTTATTATTTTGGATTATTTGTTATTATTTTGGGTTATTTTGGGTTATTTTGGGTTATTTTGGGTTATTTTGGGTTATTTTGGGTTATTTTGGGTTATATTCACACAATTTTTAATTCTCTTTTTATTCTCTCCTGTTCTCTGGTTTTGGGCTGGTTTTGGGGTGGTTTTGGGGTGTTTTTGGGCTGTTTTGGGGCTGTTTTTTGTCCATTTTTGGGTTATTTTTGGGCTGGTTTTTGTCTGTTTTTTGTCCTTTTTTTTGTCTATTTTTTGTCTATTTTTTGGCTGGTTTTGGGCTGGTTTTTGTACATTTTTTGGCTGGTTTTTGTCTGTTTTTTGTCTATTTTTTGGCCTGGTTTTGGGGTTTTTTGTCTGTTTTTGGGGTTGTTTTTGGGGCTGTTTTTTGTCTATTTTTTGTCTGATTTTTGGGCTGTTTTGGGGCTGTTTTTTGTTCATTTTCGGGTTATTTTTGGGCTGTTTTTTGTCTGTTTTTTGTCTGTTTTTTGGCTGTTTTTTGTCTATTTTTTGTCTATTTTTTGTCTATTTTTTGGCTGGTTTTTGTCTGGTTTTGGGCTGTTTTTTATCTGTTTTTGGGCTGTTTTTGGGTTAATTTGGGGCTGTTTTTTGGGCTGTTTTGGGGTGGTTTTGGGTTAATTTTGGGCTGTTTTGGGGCTGTTTTTGGGTTAATTTTGGGCTGTTTTGGGTTAATTTTGGGTTAATTTGGGGCTGTTTTTGGGTTAATTTTGGGCTGTTTTGGGGTTAATTTTGGGCTGTTTTGGGGCTGTTTTGGGGCTGGTTTTGGGTTAATTTTGGGCTGTTTTGGGGCTGTTTTTGGGCTGTTTTTGGGCTGTTTTTGGGTTAATTTTGGGCTGTTTTTGGGCTGGTTTTGGGTTAATTTTGGGCTGTTTTTGGGGCTGTTTTGGGGCTGTTTTGGGGCTGTTTTTGGGTTAATTTTGGGCTGTTTTGGGGCTGGTTTTGGGTTAATTTTGGGCTGTTTTGGGGCTGTTTTTGGGTTAATTTTGGGCTGTTTTGGGGCTGTTTTAGGGGGACCTGAAGCGTTACCTGCGGGCGCAGCGGGGGCAGGGTGGGGGAGGGGCGGCCCCTCCCCCGCTGCCCCCCCGGGATTTGGGGACCCTCCAGCGTTTGGCCCTCGAGGTCACCCGGGGGCTGCGGCACCTGCACCGCCACGGATTCGTCCACAGGTACCCCAAAATCCCGGGAATTCCACCCAAAAAATCCCGGGAATTCCACCCCAAAATCCCGGGAATTCCACCCAAAAAATCCCGGGAATTCCACCCAAAAATCCCGGGAATTTCACCCAAAAAAATCCCCAAAAAATCCCCAAAAAATCCCCGCGAAAAACGGAAAAATTCCCATAAAAATCCATAAAAATCTCCCAAAAACCCCATAAAAAAAAGAAATTCTGTCCTGAATCCCGGGAATTCCACCCCAAAAATCCCAGGAATTTCACCCAAAAATCCCGGGAATTTCACCCAAAAAAATCCCGATAAAAATCCCAGAAAATTCCCTGCAAAAAATGGAAAAATTAAAAAAAAAAAAATCCATAAAAATCCCCCAAAACCCCATAAAAACCAGAAATTGCTGCCCAAAATCCCGGGAATTCCACCCAAAAATCCCGGGAATTCCACCCAAAAATCCCGGGAATTTCACCCAAAAAAATCCCCCAAAAAATCCCCAAAAAATCCCCATGAAAACGGCAAAATTCCCATAAAAATCAAAATAAATTCCCATAAAAATCAAAATAAATTCCCATAAAAATCCCCCCAAAAACCTCATAAAAAACAGAAATTCCTGCCCAGAATCCTGGGAATTCCGGCCCCAAAATCCCGGGAATTTCACCCAAAAAAATCCCCACGAAAAACGGAAAAATTCCCATAAAAATCAAAATAAATTCCCATAAAAATCCCGAAAAAATCCCCCAAAAACCCCATAAAACCCAGAAATTCCTGCCCAAAATCCCGGGAATTCCACCCAAAAATCCCGGGAATTCCACCCAAAAATCCCGGGAATTTCACCCAAAAAAATCCCCAAAAAAATCCCCAAAAAATCCCCGTGAAAAACGGAAAAAGTCTCATTAAAAATATAAAAATCCCCATAAAACCCAGAAATTCCTGCCTGAAATCCCAGGAATTCCACCCCAAAAATCCCAGGAATTCCAGCCCCAAAATCCCAGGAATTTCACCCAAAAAAATCCCCAAAAAAATCCCTTAAAAAATGGCAAAATTCCCATTAAAATCCCAAAAATCCTGCCCAGAATCCTGGGAATTCCATCCCAAAATCCTGGGAATTTCACCCCAAAATCCCGGGAATTTCACCCCAAAAAATCCCACAAAAATCCCCACAAAAAACGGCAAAATTCCCAGGAAAACCCAAAGAATTCCCAATAAAAACCACAAAATCCTGCCTGAAACCCCCCCAAAATCCCAAATTTCCCCCAAAATCCCAAATTTCCCCTAAAATTCCCCCAAAATTCCCACATCTCCCAATTCCAAGTTTTTTTTTCCTGCCCTAAATCCCCAAAATTCCCATTTTTCCCCCCAAAATTACCATTTTTCTTCAAAATTCCCATTTTTCCCAAAAACTCCCATTTTCCCCCCCAAATTCCCATTTTTCCCCCTTAAATTCCCATTTTTTCCCCCTAAAATTCCCAATTTTTTTCCCAAAAATTCCCATTTTCCCCCTAAATTCCCAATTTTTCCCCTAAAAATTCCCATTTTTCCCCCTAAAAATTCCCATTTTTCTCCAAAATTCCCATTTTTCCCCCCAAATTCCCATTTTCCCCCCCAAATTCCCAATTTTTCCCCCAAAATTCCCAATTTTTCCCCCTAAAATTCCCATTTTCCCCCTAAATTCCCATTTTTTCCCCCTAAAATTCCCAATTTTTCCCCCTAAAATTCCCATTTTTCCCCCTAAAAATTCCCAATTTTTCCCCCTAAAATTCCCATTTTCCCCCTAAATTCCCATTTTTTCCCCCTAAAATTCCCATTTTTTCCCAAAATTCCCATTTCTCCCCCTAAAAATTCCCAATTTTTCCCCCTAAAATTCCCATTTTCCCCCTAAATTCCCATTTTTTCCCCCTAAAATTCCCGTTTTCCCCCTAAATTCCCATTTTTCCCCCTAAAAATTCCCATTTTTCTCCAAAATTCCCAATTTTTCCCCAAAAAATTCCCATTTTTTCCCAAAATTCCCACTTTTCCCAAAAACTCCCATTTTTCCCCCCAAATTCCCATTTTCCCCCCAAAATTCCCAATTTCCTCCCAAAATTCCCAATTTCCCCCCCAAAATTCCCAATTTTTCCCCCAAAATTCCCATTTTTCCTCATAAAAATTCCCATTTTTTCCCAAAATTCCCATTTTTTCCCCAAATTCCCATTTTTCCCCCCAAAAAATTCCCATTTTTTCCCCCAAATTCCCATTTTCCCCCCCAAATTCCCATTTTTTCCCCCAAAATTCCCATTTTTCCCCCAAAATTCCCATTTTTTCCCCAAATTCCCATTTTTCCCCCAAAAAAATTCCCATTTTTCCCCCTAAAAATTCCCATTTCCCCCCCAAATTTTCCCATTTCCACCCAAACCTCCCCCGGAATTTTCTGGAATTTTTAAATTTTCGAAAATTCCGGGAATTTTTTCCGGAATTGCCGGGAATGGCGGCGGCAGCGACCTCGCGCTCCGGAACGTTCTGCTGACCTCGGAGCTGACGGCGCGGCTCGGCGACTACGGGCTGGGCCCCGCCAACTACCGGGTACGGGGAAAACCGCCGGGAAAACGGGGGAATAACGGGAAAAACACCCGGAAAAACGGGAAAAACACCCGGAAAAACGGGAAAAACACCCGGAATAACGGGGAAAACGGGAAAAAACGGGGGAAAAATGGGAAAAACCGCCGGAAAAGCGGGAAAAACACCCGGAATAACGGGAAAAACGGGAAAAAGCGGGAAAAAAACGGGAAAAACACCCGGAATAACGAGAAAAACGGGAAATTCGGGGGGAAAAATGGGAATTCCAGGGGAAAAATGGGAAAAAATGGGAAATTCAGGGGGAAAAACGGGAATTCTGGGCGGAAAAACGGGGAAAAATGGGAAATTTGGGGGAAAAATGGGAATTCTGGGCGGAAAAATGGGAATTCTGGATGAAAAACGGGAAAAAACGGGAAATTCGGGGGGAAAAATGGGAAAAAATGGGAAATTTGGGGGAAAAATGGGAATTCTGGGCGGAAAAACGGGAAAAAACAGGAAATTCGGGGGAAAAAATTGGGTTTTGGGGAAAAAAAAAAGGGATTTTGGGGAAAAAAATGGGAATTCGGGGGGAAAATGGGAAAAAACGGGAAATTTGGGGGAAAAAATGGGATTTTGGGGGAAAAAATGGGATTTGGGGGGGGAAAATTGGGAATTTAAGGAAGGAAATTGGGAATTTGGGGAGGGAATTGGGAATTTAGGGGGGGAATTGGGAATTTTTTGGGGAAAATTGGGATTTGGGGAGGGAAAATTGGGAATTTGGAGGGAAAATGAGGAAAAAATCGGGAATTTGGGGGGAAAAATTAAGAATTTTGGGGAGAAAATTGGGAATTTGGGGGGGATTTGGGGAGGATCCGCGGGAATCTGGGGAGGGGGCGGGGCCAACTTTTGGCGGGAATCCCCGGTCACGGCCCGGTTTTGGCGGGAATCCCGGTTCACGGCCCAGTTTTGGCGGGAATCCCGGGCTGTGGGCGGGGTTTTGGCGGGAATCCCGTGGTGTGGGCGGTCTCCGGGTGTTGGCGAATTTTGGCGGGAATCCCGGGGCGGTGCCGGGTTTTGGCGGGAATCCCGGTGCTGTGCCGGGTTTCGGGCGGGAAACCTGTGGATGTGGGCGGAGTTTTGGCGGGAATCCCGCCGGTGGGGGCGGGGTTTCGGGCGGGAATCTCGTGGGTGTGGGCGTGTTTTTGGCGGGAATCCCGGGGCGGTGCCGGGTTTTGGCGGGAATCCCGTGGGAGGGGGGAGTTGTTTTGGAGGGAATCCCGCGGGTGGGGAGCGGGGAGGGGGGGGCGGGGCTCCGCCTTTCCGTCTCCCCGCGGCGGGCGGGGCCCCGCGTGACGTCGCTGCTGACGTCACAGGAGGATTATTACGTCACGGCGGAGCGGGCCCTGGTGCCCCTGCGCTGGGTGGCCCCGGAGCTGCTGAGGGAGCCCCAGGGCGAGCGAGGGGGGCTCAGGGTGGAGCCGCAGAGCCCCGAGAGCAACGTCTGGTCAGGAATTGGGGGGTCCTGGGGGGATTTGGGGGGGTCCTGGAGGGGTTTGGGGGGTCCTGGAGGGGTTTGGGGGGGATTTGGGGGGATTTTAGGGGGTCCTGGAGGGGTTTGGGGAGGATTTGGGGGGATTTGGGGGGCTCAGGGTGGAGCCGCAGAGCCCCGAGAGCAACATCTGGTCAGGAAATGGGGATTTTGGGGGGATTTGGGGGGATTTGGGGGGTCCTGGAGGCATTTGGGGTGGATTTGGGGGGGTCTTGGGGGATTTGGGGGGGATTTGAGGGGTCCTGCAGGGATTTGGGGGGGTTTGGGGAGGATTTGAGGGGTCCTGGAGGGGATTTGGGGGGCTCAGGGTGGAGCCGCAGAGCCCCGAGAGCAACGTCTGGTCAGGAAATGGGGATTTTGGGGGGATTTGGGGGTCCTGGGGGGGATTTGGGGGGTCCTGGAGGGGTTTGGGGGGTCCTGGGGGGATTTGGGGGGTCCTGGGGGGATCTGGGGGGTCCTGGAGGGGTTTGGGGGGGATTTGGGGCGTCCTGGGGGGGATTTGGGGAGTTTGAGGGGATTTGGGGGGGTTTCGGGGGCTCTGAGGGAGATTTGGGGGGTCCTGGGTGGGTTTGGTGACCCCAATGACCCCTGAATGACCCCAGAGTGACCCCTGGGTGACCCCAGAATGACCCCAGGGTGGGTTTGGTGACCCCTGGGTGACCCCAGGATGACCTTTGACCCCTGAGTGACCCCAGGGTGGGTTTGGTGACCCCAGGGTGACCCCAATGACCTCGGTGACCCCTGAGTGACCCCTAGGTGACCCCAGGCTGACCCCTGACCCCTGGGTGACCCCTGAGTGACCCCAGGGTGGGTTTGGTGACCCCAGGGTGACCCCAGGATGACCTTTGACCCCTGAGTGACCCCAGGGTGGGTTTGGTGACCCCAGGGTGACCCCAATGACCCCTGAGTGACCCCAGGGTGACCCCAGGCTGACCCCTGACCCCTGGGTGACCCCTCAGGGCGCTGGGGGTGACCCTGTGGGAGCTGCTGGAGTGGGGGGCTCAGCCCCTCCCCCACCTCTCGGACCGGCAGCTTTTGGGGCGACTCCGGAGCCGCCGCCCCCCGGAGCTGCCCCCGCCCCGCCTGGAGCTGCCCCCGCAGTGGTGAGGGGGGAATTCCGGGAATTTCGGGAATTTGGGAATTTTGGGAATTTTTGGGAATTTTTGGGGGATTTTTGGAGGAATTTTGGGGGATTTTTGGGAATTTTTGGGGAATTTTTGGGGATTTTTGGAGGAATTTTGGGGGATTTTTGGGGATTTTTGGGGATTTTTGGGGGATTTTTGGGGGAATTTTTGGGGAATTTTTGGGGATTTTTGGGGATTTTTTGGGTGGAATTTTGGGGAATTTTGGGAATTTGGGGGAATTTTGGGGGATTTTGGGGGAATTTTTGGGAGAATTTGGGGAATTTTTGGGAATTTTTGGGAATTTTTGGGGAATTTTGGGGGATTTTTGGGGGAATTTTTGGGGAATTTGAGGGGGATTTTTGGGGATTTTTGGGGATTTTTTGGGTGGAATTTTGGGGATTTGGGTGGAATTTTGGGGATTTTTGGGAATTTTGGGGGATTTTTGGGGGGATTTTGGGGGATTTTGGGACATTTGGGGGGATTTTGGGTGGGGGAGCTGCCCCCGCCCCGGCTGGAGCTGCCCCCACAGTGGTGAGGGGGGAAATCCGGGAATTTCGGGAATTTGGGAATTTTTGGGAATTTTTGGGGAATTTTTGGGGGATTTTTGGGGAATTTTGGGGGATTTTTGGGGGGATTTTGGGGGATTTTGGGAATTTTGGGGGATTTTTGGGGGAATTTTGGGGGGATTTTTGGGAGAATTTTGGGGATTTTTGGGGGATTTTTGGGGGAATTTGAGGGGGATTTGAGGGGATTTTGGGAGGGATTTGGGGGAATTTTGGGGGATTTTTGGGAGAATTTGGGGGGGGTTGGGGCATTTCAGGAATTTTGGGGGGAATTTTGGGGATTTTGGGAGGGATTTTGGGATTTTTGGGACATTTGGGGGGGATTTGGGGGGATTTGGGGGGGATTTGGGGGGTTTGGGGGGTTTTGGGGACATTGGAGTGGATTTGGGGGGGGATTTCCCTTCTGATGCCCCCAAATCCCCCCAAAATCCCCAAAAATTCCCCCAAATCCCCCCAAAATCCCCAAAAATTCTCCAAAATCCCCCCAAAATTCCCCAGAAATCCCCCGTACCCCCCAAACCCTCCCAAAATTCCCAAATTTCCCCAAAATCTCCCAAATCCCTCCAAAATCCCCCCCAAATCCTCCCAAAATCCACTCAAAATCCGCCCCAAATTCCCCAAAATCCCCCCAAACATTCCCCAAATTTCCCAAAAATCACCAAAAATTCCCCCAAAATCTCCCCCAAAATCCCCCCAAAAATCCCAAAAAATCCCCCAAAATCCCCAAAATTCCCCAAAATCCCCCAAATTTCCCCCAAATCCCCCCCAGGCTGGATCTGCTCCGTTCCTGTCGCCGTCCCCCGGCCGAGCGCCCGACCCTGGAGCAGCTCCACGGGCGCCTCTCGGCCCTGCTGGGCCGACCTTTGACCCCTGCTCCGGCCACTCCGGCCACGCTGACCCCTGGCCCGGTCACTCCGGTCACTCCGGTCACTGCTCCGGCCGCTCCGGCCACGCCGTTCCCGCTGCTGGAGCCGCTGCCGGACACTGAGGATGTGCTGACGGTCACTCAGGGCAGGGGGGGTCTGGCCTTGGAGTGCGCCTGGCAGCGCGGCCGGAGCGGCCGGAGGGACTGGAGTGACCACAGTGACCAGAGGGACCGGAGGGAATGGAGTGACCACAGTGACCACAGCAACCTGAGTGACCAGAGGGACCGGAGGGACTGGAGTGACCACAGTGACCAGAGGGACCGGAGTGGCCGGAGGGACTGGAGTGACCACAGTGACCGGAGGGAACCGAGTGATCACAGTGACCGGAGCGGCCGGAGGGACTGGAGTGACCACAGTGACCAGAGGGACCGGAGGGGCCGGAGGGAACTGAGTGACCACAGTGACCAGAGGGACCGGAGTGGCCGGAGGGAATGGAGTGACCACAGTGACCACGGTGACCGGAGGGAACCGAGTGACCACGGTGACCGGAGCGGCCAGAGGGAACCGAGTGACCACAGTGACCGCGGTGACCGGAGGGACCAGAGTGACCGGAGTGACCACAGTGACCAGAGGGACCGGAGTGGCCGGAGGGACTGGAGTGACCACGGTGACCAGAGGGACCGGAGTGGCCGGAGGGAATGGAGTGACCACAGTGACCGGAGCGGCCGGAGGGAACCGAGTGACCACAGTGACCGGAGGGACTGGAACGGCCAGAGGGACTGGAGTGACCACGGTGACTGGAGGGAACCGAGTGACCACAGTGACCGGAGCGGCCGGAGGGACTGGAGTGACCACAGTGACCGGAGGGACCAGAGTGGCCAGAGTGGCTGGAGTGACCACGGTGACCGGAGGGAACCAAGTGACCACAGTGACCACAGTGACCAGAGGGACCGGAGTGGCCGGAGGGACCGGAGTGACCACAGTGACCAGAGGGACCGGAGGGACTGGAGTGACCACACTGACCAGAGTGGCCGGAGTGACCCCAGTGACCCCGGTGGCCGCAGTGACCCCAGTGACCCCGGTGGCCGCAGTGACCCCGGTGACCGCAGTGACCCCAGTGGCCGGAGTGACCACAGTGACCCCAGTGACCCCGGTGGCCGGAGTGGCCAGAGTGACCCCAGTGACCCCGGTGGCCGTCCCGAGGTGTCCCCGGGGTCGCTGCCGGTGCTGGGGGCGCGAGGCCCCTCGGGGGGCTCCGAGTTCTTCGTGCGATTGGAGGAGCAGGGGATGACGTCATCGGTGACCTCACCGGTGACATCACATGTGACGTCACAGGTGACATCACATGTGACCTCACAGGTGACGTCACAGGTGACCTCACAGATGATGTCAACGGTGACATCACAGGTGACGTCACAGGTGACCTCACAGGTGACATCACAGGTGACGTCACAGGTGACATCACAGGTGGGGGGAGGGGCCGGAGTTTTGGCGGCGGTGGCGTGGGGGAGGGGCCGGACGTTGGGGCAGGAGGGGTCAGCGAGGGGTCAAGAGTGGACATCGAGACAGGAGCGGTCATCGGTGGGTCAAGAGGGGTCAGTGGTGACCCAGGACCGGACACGGGGCCAGGACCGGTCATCGGTGACCCAGGACCGGTCATCGGTGACCCAGGACCGGTCATCGGTGACCCAGGACCGGACACTGACCCCAGACCGGTCATCGGTGACCCAGGACCGGTCATCGGTGACCCAGGACTGGTCACTGACCCCAGACCGGTCATCGGTGACCCAGGACCGGTCATCGGTGACCCAGGACCGGTCATCGGTGACCCAGAACTGGACATTGACCCCAGACCGGTCATCGTGGGGTCAAGAGGGGTCATCGGTGACCCAGGACCGGACACTGACCCCAGACCGGTCATCGTTGGGTCAAGACCGGACACCGACCCCAGACCGGTCAATATTGACCCAGGACTGGTCATTTTTGGGTCAAGAGTGGACATTGAGCCAGGACCGGTCACTGTTGGGTCAAGCAGGGTCAGTGGCCCAAGAGGTGTCACCGCTGTCCCTGGAGATGACCCCGTGGGGACAAAACCGGACATTGAGCCAGGACCGGTCACTGAGCCAGGACCGGTCACCGTTGGGTCAAGAGGGGTCATTGGTGACCCAGGACCGGACATTGACCCAGGACCGGTCATCGGTGACCCAGGACCGGTCATCGTTGGGTCAAGAGTGGACATCAAGCCAGGACCGGTCATCGTTGGGTCAAGAGTGGACATCAAGCCAGGACCGGTCACCGTTGGGTCAAGCAAGGCCAACGGCCCAAGAGGCGTCACCGCTGTCCCTGGAGATGACCCCGTGGGGACAAAACCGGACATCGGTGACCCCAGACCGGTCATCACTGGCCCAGGACTGGACACTGACCCCAGACCGGTCACCACTGGCCCAAGACTGGTCATCACTGGCCCAGGACCGGACACTGACCCCAGACCGGTCATCGTTGGGTCAAGCAAGGCCAACGGCCCAAGGGGCGTCACCGCTGTCCCTGGAGATGACCACGTGTGGTCAAGGCCGGACATTGAGCCAGGAGCGGTCACCACTGGGTCAAGACGGGGCTTTGTCACCGGAGGTGGCACCTTGGGGACAGAACCGGACACTGAGCCAGGACCGGACACTGACCCCAGACCGGTCACTGACCCCAGACCGGTCACTGACCCCAGACCGGTCATCATTGGGTCAAGAGGGGTCACCGGTGACCCAGGACCGGACACTGAGCCAGGACCGGTCACTGTCACCTTTGTCACCTGAGGTGGCACCTTGGGGACAGAACCGGACATTGCTGACCCCAGACCGGTCACCCTTGGCCCAAGACCGGACACCGATGACCCCAGCAAGGCCAACGGCCCAAGAGGTGTCACCGCTGTCCCTGGAGATGACCCCGTGGGGACAAAACCGGACATCGGTGACCCCAGACCGGTCACCACTGGCCCAAGACCGGTCACTGACCCCAGACCGGTCACCGGAGGTGGCACCTTGGGGACAAAACTGGACACTCAGCCAGGACCGGACACTGACCCCAGACCGGTCATCGTTGGGTCAAGAGTGGACATTGAGCCAGGACCGGTCACTGTTGGGTCAAGCAGGGTCAGTGGCCCAAGAGGTGTCACCGCTGTCCCTGGAGATGACCCCGTGGGGACAAAACCGGACACTGAGCCAGGACCGGACACTGAGCCAGGACCGGACATTGACCCAGGACCGGTCACCACTGACCCCAGACCGGTCACTGACCCCAGACCGGTCACCACTGGCCCAGGACCGGTCACCACTGGCTCCAGACCGGTCACTGACCCCAGTCCGGTCACTGACCCCAGACCGGTCACTGACCCCAGACCGGTCACTGACCCCAGACCGGTCACCGCTGACCCCAGACCGGTCACTGACCCCAGACCGGTCACTGACCCCAGACCGGTCACCGCTGACCCCAGACCGGTCACCACTGACCCCAGACCGGTCACTGACCCCAGACCGGTCACCACTGGCTCCAGACCGGTCACCACCGACCCAGGACCGGTCACCACTGACCCCAGACCGGTCACCACTGACCCCAGACCGGTCACCATTGGTCCAGGACCGGTCACCACTGACCCCAGACCGGTCACGACTGGCCCAGGACCGGTCATCGTTGGCCCAGGACCGGTCACCACTGACCCAGGACCGGTCATCGTTGGCCCAGGACCGGTCACCACTGACCCCAGACCGGTCACTGACCCCAGACCGGTCACTGACCCCAGACCGGTCACCACTGGCCCAGGACCGGTCATCGTTGGCCCAGGACCGGTCACCACTGACCCCAGACCGGTCACTGACCCCAGACCGGTCACCACTGACCCCAGACCGGTCACTGGCCCCAGACCGGTCACTGACCCCAGACCGGTCACCACTGGCCCAGGACCGGTCACTGACCCCAGACCGGTCACCACTGGCCCAGGACCGGTCACCACTGGCCCAGGACCGGTCACCACTGGCCCAGGACTGGTCATCGTTGGTCCAGGACCGGTCACTGACCCCAGACCGGTCACCACTGGCCCCAGACCGGTCACCACTGACCCCAGACCGGTCATCGCTGGCCCAGGACCGGTCACCACCGACCCCGGAGCCGCCCCCGGTGCCCCCCAGGACGTCGCCGTTGTCACCGGCGGTGGCACCTTGGGGACGAGGGACGACCCCTCTGACCCCGGCCACGTCCCCAAGGCCACCAGAGGGGTCAGCAGGGCCACCAGAGGGGTCACCAAGGCCACCAGAGATGTCCCCAGGGCCACCAAAAGTGTCCCCAAGGCCACCAGAGGGGTCACTAAGGCCACCAAAAGGGTCCCCAGGGCCACCAGAGGGGTCAGCAGGGCCACCAGGAGCTGCGGACCCCCTTGGGGACACCCCCAGGGACCCCTTGGGTGGCACCGTGGTGGGGGGGTGTCCCCAAATGTCCCCAAAAATGTCCCCAGAGGGGTCCCAGATCCCCCAAATGTCCCCAAAATCCTCTCAAATGTCCCCAAAATTGTCCCCGATGTCCCCAGGGGGGTCCCAGATCCCCCAAATGTCCCCAAAAGTGTCCCCAGAAATGTCCCTGATGTCCCCAGGGGGGTCCCTGATATCCCAAATGTCCCCAAAATTGTCCCAAATGTCCCCAAAATCGTCCCCGGTGTCCCCAAAGGGGTCCCCGAGGAGGAGCCCCAAGTCCCCCAGGAGGTCCCCGAGGAAACGCCGCGAGGTGACCCCGAAAATGTCCCCAAAATGTCCCGAAATGTCCCCAAAAAAATCCCCGAAAATGTCCCCAAAATGCCCCGAAATGTCCCCAAAAAAATCCCCAAAAATGTCCCCAAAATGCCCCGAAATGTCCCCAAAAAAATCCCCAAAAATGTCCCCAAAATGCCCCGAAATGTCCCCAAAAAAATCCCCAAAATGTCCCGAAATGTCCCCAAAAAAATCCCCAAAAATGTCCCCAAAATGCCCCGAAATGTCCCCAAAAAAATCCCCGAGGGGACAGAGGGACCCGTCCCCAAAAATGTCCCCGAAAAAGTCCCCAAAATGCCGCGAAATGTCCCCAAAAAAATCCCCAAAAATGTCCCCAAAAAACCAAGAAATGGCCCCAAAATCGTCCCCAAAAAGCCCCGAAATGTCCCAAAAAAATTCCCCAAAAATGTCCCCAAAAAGCCCTGAAATGTCCCCAAAAAAATCCCCGAGAAACCAAGAAATGGCCCCAAAAACGCCCAAAATGTCCCCAAAAATGCCCAAAATCTCCCCCAAAACCCCGGAAACGTCCCCAAAACGTCACGAAATGGCCCCAAAAACTCCTGAAATGTCCCCAGGTGTGTCTGTGACGTCACCAGGCGTGTCAGTGACGTCATCAGGTGTGTCAGTGACGTCATCAGGTGTGTCCCCAATGTCCCCAGGTGTGTCCATACCCCCAGGTGTGTCTGTGACGTCATCAGGTGTGACTGTGACATCCCCAGGTGTGTCTGTGACATCACCAGGTGTGTCTGTGATGTCATCAAGTGTACCTGTGACATCACCAGGTGTACCTGTGACGTCACCAGCCATGTCCCCAGGTGTGTCAGTGACGTCCCCAATGTCCCCAGGTGTACCTGTGACGTCACCAGGTGCGTCAGTGACATCACCAGGTGTGTCAGTGACATCACCAGCTGTACCTGTGACATCACCAGGCGTACCTGTGACGTCACCAGGCGTACCTGTGACGTCACCAGGCGTACCTATGACATCACCAGGTGTACCTATGACGTCATCAGGCATACCTATGACGTCACCAGCCGTACCTATGACATCACCAGCCGTACCTATGACGTCACCAGGTGCATCAGTGACATCACCAGCCGTACCTATGACGTCACCAGGTGTATCTGTGACGTCACCAGGCGTACCTGTGACGTCACCAGGCACATCAGTGACGTCACCAGGTGTATCAGTGACATCACCAGCCGTACCTGTGACGTCACCAGCCGTACCTATGACGTCACCAGGTGTACCTATGACGTCACCAGCCGTACCTATGACGTCACCAGGCGCCCCCATGACGTCACCATCCCCGGGGGCGTGGCCGGTGGCGCGGGAGCGGCTCCAGGTGTCCCTGAGCGAAGCCGTTTCCGTCTCTCGGCGCCTCCTGAGGGACCCCCCGGGGGGAGGGGGGGAGGGGCGCCCCTCCCCCACCCGCGGCTCCAGCGCCGACATCCGAGGTGGGGGAGGGGCAGAGCCCGGGAATTTTTTTTGGGGGGGGGGGGGAAATGGAATTTTGGGGGGATTTATTGGGGAATTTATTGGGAAATTTTGGGGGAATTTTGGGATTTAAGAGGAAAATTTTGGGGATTTATTGGGAAATTTGGGGATTTATTGGGAATTTTGGGGGAAATTTTGAGATTTATTGGGAAATTTTCAGAATTTATTGGGAAATTTGGGGATTTATTGGGAATTTTGGGGGAAATTTTGAGATTTATTGGGAAATTTTCAGAATTTATTGGGAAATTTGGGGATTTATTGGGAATTTTGGGGATTTATTGGGAATTTTGGGGGAAATTTGGGGATTTATTGGGAAATTTGGGGGAATTTTGGGAAATTTTCAGAATTTATTGGGAAATTTGGGGGGATTTTGGGGATTTATTGGGAAATTTGGGGGAATTTGGGGATTTATTGGGGAATTTGGAGAAATTTTGGGGATTTATTGGGAAATTTGGGGGAATTTTGGGATTTATTGGGAAATTTGGGGAATTTATTGGGAAATTTTGGGGGAATTTGGGATTTAAGAGGGAAATTTTTGGGATTTATTGGGAATTTTTGGGGATTTATTGGGAATTTTTTGGGATTTATTGGGAATCTTGGGGGAAATTTGGGGATTTATTGGGAAATTTTGGGATTTATTGGGAAATTTGGGGGGATTTTGGGGATTTATTGGGAATTTTTTGGGATTTATTGGGAATTTATTGGGAAATTTGGGGATTTATTGGGAATTTTTGGGGATTTATTGGGAATTTTGGGATTTATTGGGAATTTTTGGGGATTTATTGGAAATTTTGGGGGAATTTGGGGATTTATTGGGAAATTTGGGGGAATTTTGGGGATTTAATGGGGAAATTTGGGGGGAAAAATGGGATTTTGGGGGGGAATTGGGGAATTTATTGGGAAATTTTGGGGGAATTTGGGATTTAAGAGGGAAATTTTTGGGATTTATTGGGAAATTTGGGGATTTATTGGGAATTTTGGGGGAAATTTTGGGATTTATTGGGAAATTTTCAGAATTTATTGGGAAATTTGGGGATTTATTGGGAATTTTGGGGGTTTATTGGGAAATTCGGGGGAATTTTGGGGATTTATTGGGAAATTTGGGGGAATTTTGGGATTTATTGGGAAATTCGGGGGAATTTTGGGGATTTATTGGGAAATTCGGGGGAATTTTGGGATTTATTGGGGAATTTGGAGGAATTTTGGGATTTATTGGGAAATTTGGGGGAATTTTGGGGATTTATTGGGAAATTTGGGGGAATTTTGGGATTTATTGGGAAATTCGGGGGAATTTTGGGGATTTATTGGGAAATTTGGGGGGAAAAATGGGATTTTGGGGGGAAATTGGAGAATTTATTGGGAAATTTTGGGGGAATTTGGGATTTAAGAGGGAAATTTTTGGGATTTCTTGGGAATTTTGGGGATTTATTGGGAATTTTAGGGGAAATTTGGGGATTTATTGGGAATTTTGGGGGTTTATTGGGAATTTTGGGGGAAATTTGGGGATTTATTGGGAAATTTGGGATTTAAGGAAGAAATTTGGGGATTTATTGGGATTTTAGGGGGGAATTTGGGATTCAAGGGGGAAATTTGGGGATCTGGGGGGAAAAAAATGGGAAATTTGGGGGTTTATTGGGAAATTTGGAGGGGAAATGGAATTTTAGAGGATTAATTGGGAAGTTTGGGGGGAAATTTACGTTTTGGGGGGGAAATTTCAGGATTTTAGGGGGGAAATTTGGGGATTTTGGGAGGGACTTTGGTGATTTGGGGATTTTATCCTCCCCAAATCCAAATTTTTCCCTTCTGGGCCTCAACCCTCATTTCTCCTCATATTTCCCTCATTTTCCTCATTTTTACCTCATTTCACTTCATATTTCCTTCACTTTTCCCTCATTTCACCTCATATTTCTCTCCTTTCACCTCATATTTTCCCCATTTCTCCTCATTTTCCCCTCATTTTCCCCATTTTCCCCTCATTTCACTTCATATTTCCCGCATTTCCCCTCACATTCACCCTCACTTTTCCCATTTTTCCCTCACTTTCCCTCATTTTTCGCTCATTTTCCCCTCATTTCACCTCATATTTCCCTCATTTCCCCTCACATTTTCCCTCATTTTCCCCATTTTCCCCCCATTTTCCCCTCATTTCACCTCACATTTCCCTCATTTCACCTCATTTTCCCCCCATTTTCCCCTCATTTTACCTCATTTTCCCCTCACATTTCCCTCATTTTCCCCTCTTTTCCCCCACTTTTCCCCATTTTCCCGCTCCTCCCCTCAGCCAAGGCCTCCCGCCTCTCGCTGCCGCTGCCGCCTCTGGCCCTGCGGCCTCTCCCGCTGCGCTGGGGCGCGCCCGAAACCTCTCGGGGGGACCCGGACGAGGACGACGAAGACGAGGAGGATGAGGAAGAAGCGGCGGGACCCGAGGAGGCCTCGGCGGGGCCCGTCCCGCTCGTGGTTTCGCGCTGGGACGGCCGCGGCCTCCGCGGCCTCCTGAAACCTCCGCGGCGCCCGCCGGAAGTCGGACTGAGCTCCAACCGGAAGCGAAAAGCGGTATCCTTCTTCGATGACGTCACAGTGCACCTATTCGATCAGGTGATTGGTCCGGCGGTTTGATTGACGGCTCCGCTGGCCAATCACAAGCTGAGAGCCGCCATTTTGTTGCAGGAGACGCCGACCAACGAGTTGAGCGGGCAGAGCGGCCCCGAGGAGCCCGCGGCGATGGCGCCCCCCGATGGCCTGGGTGGGTTTGGCGGGAATTTGGGAAAATTTGGGAATTTCGGGGAAAACTTGAGGAGAAATTTGGGAATTTGAGGGAAAACTTGAGGAGAAATTTGGGAATTTGAGGGAAAACTTGAGGAGAAATTTGGGATTTTATGGAAATTTGAGGAGAAATTTGGGAATTTGAGGAGTTTTTTGGGGGTCCTGGGGTGGTAAAGTTGGGAATTTTGGGGAATTTTGGGGAAGGCCTGGGGGGTAAATTTGGGAATTTCAGTGAAAATTTGAGGAGAAATTTGGGATTTGAGGGAAAACTTGAGGAGAAATTTGGGATTTTGTGGAAATTTGAGGAGAAATTTGGGATTTGAGGGGTTTTTTGGGGGTCCTGGTGTGGTAAAGTTGGGAATTTTGGGGAAGGCCTGCGGGGGGAATTTGAGGGAAAAATTGTGGAGAAATTTGGGATTTGAGGGAAATTTGAGGAAAAATTTGGGATTTTGTGGAAATTTGAGGAGAAATTTGGGATTTGAGGGGTTTTTTGGGGGTCCTGGGGTGGTAAAGTTGGGAATTTTAGGGGATTTTGGGGAGGGCCTGGGGGGTAAATTTGGGAATTTGAGGGAAAATTTGGGAATTTCTGGGAAAACTTGAGGAGAAATTTGGGATTTGAGGGAAAACTTGAGGAAAAATTTGGGAATTTGTGGAAATTTGGGGAGAAATTTGGGGATTTGAGGGGTTTTTTGGGGGTTCTGGGGTGGTAAAGTTGGGAATTTTGGGGAAGGCCTGGGGGGGGAATTTGAGGGAAAAATTGTGGAGAAATTTGGGATTTGAGGGAAAACTTGAGGAGAAATTTGGGATTTGAGGGAAAACTTGAGGAGAAATTTGGGATTTGAGGGAAATTTGAGGAGAAAATTGGGATTTGAAGGAAAACTTGAGGAGAAATTTGGGATTTTATGGAAATTTGAGGAGAAATTTGGGAATTTGAGGGGTTTTGGGGGGTCCTGGTGTGGTAAAGTTGGGAATTTTGGGGAAGGCCTGGGGGGAAAATTTGGGAATTTGAGGGAAAATTTGAGGAGAAATTTGGGATTTGAGGGAAATTTAAGGAGAAATTTGGGATTTGAAGGAAATTTAAGGAGAAATTTGGGATTTGAAGGAAAACTTGAGGAGAAATTTGGGATTTTATGGAAATTTAAGGAGAAATTTGGGATTTGAGGGAAATTTGAGGAGAATTTTGGGAATTTGAGGGAAAACTTGAGGAGAAATTTGGGATTTTATGGAAATTCAAGGAGAAATTTGGGATTTGAAGGAAAACTTGAGGAGAAATTTGGGATTTTATGGAAATTCAAGGAGAAATTTGGGATTTGAAGGAAAACTTGAGGAGAAATTTGGGAATTTAAGGAAATTTGAGGAGAAATTTGGGAATTTCAGGGAAAACTTGAGGAGAAATTTGGGAATTTGTGGAAATTTAAGGAGAAATTTGGGATTTTATGGAAATTTAAGGAGAAATTTGGGAATTTATGGAAATTTAAGGAGAAATTTGGGATTTGAGGGAAATTTGAGGAGGAATTTGGGATTTGAGGGAAAACCTGAGGAGAAATTTGGGATTTTAAGGAAATATGAGGAGAAATTTGGGATTTTGTGGAAATTTGAGGAGAAATTTGGGAATTTCAGGGAAAATTTGAGGAGAAATTTGGGATTTGAGGGAAAACTTGAGGAAAAATTTGGGATTTTGTGGAAATTTGAGGAGAAATTTGGGATTTTAAGGAAATTTGAGGAAAAATTTGGGATTTGAGGGAAATTTGAGTAGAAATTTGGGGATTTGAGGGAAATTCGAGGAGAAATTTGGGATTTGAGGGAAATTTGAGGAGAAATTTGGGATTTGAGGGAAAACTTGAGGAGAAATTTGGGGTTTTAAGGAAATTTGAGGAGAAATTTGGGGATTTGGGGGAAAACTTGAGGAGAAATTTGGGATTTTAAGGAAATTTGAGGAGAAATTTGGGATTTGAGGGAAAACTTGAGGAGAAATTTGGGATTTTATGGAAATTTAAGGAGAAATTTGGGATTTTATGGAAATTTGAGGAGAAATTTGGGATTTTAAGGAAACTCAAGGAGAAATTTGGGAATTTCAGGGAAAACTTGAGGAGAAATTTGGGGTTTTATGGAAATTTAAGGAGAAATTTGGGGATTTGAGGGAAAACTTGAGGAGAAATTTGGGAATTTGTGGAAATTTGAGGAGAAATTTGGGATTTTGTGGAAATTCGAGGAGAAATTTGGGATTTGAGGGAAAACTTGAGGAGAAATTTGGGATTTGAAGGAAAACTTGAAGAGAAATTTGGGATTTTAAGGAAATTTGAGGAGAAATTTGGGATTTTATGGAAATTTGAGGAGAATTTTGGGAATTTGGGGGAAAACTTGCGGAGAAATTCGGGAATTTGGGAGGCTCCGGGATTTGGGGAGATTTTGGGGTGAATTTAAAGAGAATTTGGAGGGAAATCCGAGGAAAAATTGCGAAATTGGGGGGAGAAATTTGGGAATTTTTTGGGAGGAAAAAATTTGGGAATTTTTGGGGGAGGGAATTTCGGGATCCTGAAGGGAAAATTTGGGGGATTTGGGGAAGAAAAAGTTGAGGAAAAAAATTGAGGAATTTTTTTTTTGGGATTTTCTTTCCGCAGCCGCCGTCGAGAACTGAGCCCGGGGGAGGGGGAGGGGCGGGGCCGAAGCCCCTCCCCCTTCCCTTGGCCCCGCCCCCTTTTCCCTGGCCCCGCCCCCACTTTGGGGGTGGGGGAGGGGCGGAATTTGGGGGGGGGGAGGGGCAATAAAGAATTCCAGGGTTCCTGGATTTTACTGGGAATGGGCAGAGTCGGAGTGGTTTGTACTGGTTTGGACTGGTTTGGACTGGTTTGGACTGGTTTGGACTGGTTTAGACCGGATTGGACTGGTCTGGACTGGTTTGGACTGGTTTGGACTGGTTTGGACTGGTTTTGGACCAGTTTGGACCGTTTTGGACTGGTTTGGACCGGTCTGGACCGGATTGGACTGGTCTGGACTGGTTTGGACTGGTCTGGACTGGTTTGGACCGGTTTGGACTGGTCTGGACTGGTTTGGACTGGTCTGGACTGGTTTGGACCGGTTTGGACTGGTTTGGACCGGTTTGGACTGGTCTGGACTGGTTTGGACTGGTCTGGACTGGTTTGGACCGGTTTGGACTGGTCTGGACTGGTTTGGACTGGTCTGGACTGGTTTGGACTGGTTTAGACTGGTTTGGACCGGTTTGGACTGGTTTGGACTGGTTTGGACTGGTCTGGACTGGTTTGGATTGGTTTGGACTGGTTTGGACTGGTTTGGACTGGTTTGGACTGGTTTTTGGGGGGAAATTTGGGATTTTTTGGGTGGGGAAATTTGGGGGATTTTGGGGATTAAATTTGGGATTTTTTTGGGGATGAATTTGGGATTTTTGGGGATTAAATTTGGGATTTTTTTGGGGATGAATTTGGGATTTTTGGGGGGGGAAATTTTGGGATTTTTTGGGGGGAAAATTTGGGACTTTTTATGAAGAAATTTGGGGATTTTTGGGATTAAATCTGGGATTCTTTGGGGATTAAATTTGGGATTTTTCTGGGCTGAATTTGGGACTTTTTTGGGGCTGAATTTGGGATTTTTCTGGCTTGAATTTGGGACTTTTTTTGGGCTGAATTTGGGACTTTTTTGGGCTTTATTTGGGAATTTTTTGGGAGGAATTTGAGACTTTTTTGGGCTTTATTTGGGATTTTTCTGGGCTGAATTTGGGAATTTTTTGGGAGGAATTTGGGACTTTTTTGGGCTTTATTTGGGATTTTTTTTGCCTGAATTTGGGATTTTTTTCGGGCAGAATTTTGCTTCTCCTCCCCCCTTTTATTTTTCCCTCTTTTTTTTTTTCATTTTTTGGGGGCGTTGGAAAAATCCCAAAAATCCCCAAAAACCCCCAAAAAAAACCCCAAAAAATTTTAGAAATTCCCCCAAAAAATCCCCCTCCCTCCGTGTGGGGGAGGGGCGGGGCCGGGGTGCGCGGTCCCTTTAAGAGCGGCCGCGGTGACGTCACGCGGTGGCCGCGCGCGGGGGGGGGGAGGGGGGGGGGGTTTGGAGCCCATCCCCCACCCCCCCCCATCCCCCACCCATCCCCCCACCCTTCCCCTCCCCCCGCGCGTCCGTCTGTCCGTCCCGCGCCTCCGGCCCGGCCGCAGCGGCGCCCGGGGTCCGGCTGTCCGTCCGTCTGTCCGTCCGTCCGTCCGTCTGTCCGTCCGTCTGTCCGAGGCTCCGTCCGTCTGTCCGAGGCTCCGTCCGTCCGTCTGTCCGAGGCTCCGTCCGTCCGTCCGTCCGGCCGAGGGTCCGAGTGTCCGTCTGTCCGTCTGTCCGTCCATCCATTCATTCATTCCCCCCGCCCCGTGTCCGTCTGTCTGTCCTTCATCCGCTCCCGCATCCCCGTGTCCGTCTGTCCTTCCATCCCCATCCCCCCGTGTCCGTCTGTCTGTCCTTCATCCGCTCCCGCATCCCCGTGTCCGTCTGTCTGTCTGTCCTTCCATCCCCATCCTCCTCGTGTCCGTCTGTCTGTCCTTCATCCGCTCCCGCATCCCCCCGTGTCCGTCTGTCTGTCCTTCATCCTCCGCGTGTCCGTCCGTCTGTCCTTCATCCCCATCCCCCCCTCTCTCCCCGTGTCCGTCTGTCCTTCATCCCCATCCCCCGCCTGTCCGTCCGTCTGTCCTTCATCCCCTCCTGCATCCTCCTCGCGTCCGTCTGTCTGTCCTTCCATCCCCCCCCCCCCCCCCCTCCGTGTCCGTCTGTCCTTCATCCGGTCCCGCATCCCCGCCCCGGTGTCCGTCTGTCCTTCCTTCATCTCTGCGTCCTCCTCCGTGTCTGTCTGTCCTTCCATCCATCCATCCATCCATCCCCGCGTGTCCGTCTGTCTGTCCTTCATCCCCCCTCTCCCCGTGTCTGTCTGTCCTTCATCTTCTCCTGCATCCTCCGCGTGTCCGTCTGTCCTTCCTCCATCCATCCCCGCATCTCCCCCCCCCCGTGTCCGTCTGTCTGTCCTTCATCCTCGTCCCCGCATCCCCGCCGGTGTCCGTCTGTCCTTCCTCCCCATCCCCCCGCGTGTCCGTCTGTCTGTCCTTCCCGCATCTCTGCATCCTCCCCGCGTGTCCGTCTGTCCGTCTGTCCTTCATCCTCTCCCGCATCCCCCCCGCCGCGTCCGTCTGTCCGTCTGTCCTTCATCTTCTCCCGCATCCCCGCCGGTGTCCGTCTGTCCTTCCCCGCATCCCTCCCCGTGTCCGTCTGTCCTTCATCCCCCTCCCCCCCGTGTCCGTCTGTCCTTCCTTCATCCCCCTCCCCGTGTCCGTCTGTCCGTCCGTCCCCCCCCCCCCCCAGCTCCGATGGCGCCCCAGGCCCGGGGGGCAGCGCCGGCTCCGTGAGCGGGTGAGGAATTTTGGGGGGAATTCGGGGAATTTCGGGAATTTCGGGAATTTTGGGGAATTTTGGGAATTTTTGGGGGGATTTTGGGGAATTTCGGGAATTTTTGGGGAATTTCGGGAATTTTGGGGGGGTTTTGGGGAGGGGGAGGGGCGTGGGAAAGGGCCCGCGGTTGGGGGAGGGGGAATTTGGGGAGGGGGAATTTGGTGCTGGATCCTCCCCTCCCCCACACGGGAAAAAAGACCCGAAATTGCCCCAAATTCATCCCAAAAATCTCCCAAATTTATCCCAAAAATCTCCCAAATTTATCCCAAAAATCTCCCAAATTTATCCCAAAAATCTCCCAAAATTAATCCCAAAAATCTCCCAAAATTCCAGCAAAATTTAACCCCAAAACTCCCAAAAAATCCCCCCCAATTCCTCCCAAATTCCCCCAAATTCATCCCAAAAATCTCCCAAATTTATCCCAAAAATCTCCCAAAATTTATCCCAAAAATCTCCCAAATTTATCCCAAAAAGCTCCCAAATTTATCCCAAAAATCTCCCAAAATTCCCCCGAATTTAACCCCGAAACTCCCAAAAAATCCCCCCCAATTCCTCCCAAATTCATCCCAAAAATCTCCCAAATTTATCCCAAAAATCTCCCAAAATTCATCCCAAAAATCTCCCAAATTTATCCCAAAAATCTCCCAAAATTCCCCCGAATTTAACCCCAAAATTCCCCAAAATCCAACCCCAAAATCCCAAAAATTCCCCCAAAATTCCCCCCAAATCCAACCCCAAAATTCCCAAAAATTCCCCCAAAATTCTCCCAAATCCAACCCCAAAATCCCCAAAATTCCAACCCCAAATCCCAAAAATTCCCCCCAAAAATCCCCAAATCCCCTCAAGAGCCCCAAAATTCCCAAATTTTCCCAAAATTCCCAAAATTCCCCCCAAACCTCCCCAAAAAATTCCATTCCCGAACTTTTTTTTTCCCATTTTTTCCCATTTTTTCCCCATTTTTTTCCCATTTTTCCCCATTTTTCCCATTTTTTCCCCATTTTTTTCCCATTTTTTCCCATTTTTTCCCATTTTTTCCCATTTTTTTCCATTTTTTTCCCATTTTTCCCATTTTTTCCCATTTTTAACCCAAAACTTTTCCCAAATTTTCCCAAAATTCCCCAAAATTCCCAGCCCGGATTTGGCCCCGCCCCTTTTTTAACCCTTTCGCTGCCTCAGCGCTTCCCCAAAAAAACCCAAAAAATGGGAAAAATTCCCCAAAAAAATTCCAAAAAATTCCCAAAAAATTCCCAAAAAAATCCCAAAATTCCCAAAAAAATTCTCCCAAAAATTCCCAAAATTCCCATCCCGCTCTCTTCCCATTTTTAACCCTTTCAGCCCCGCATGGCTCCAGCACAACCCCTTTAAAAATTCATAAAAAACCCTTAAAAAAAAAACCCCCAAAAATGCTAAAAATTCCCAAAAAATCCTAAAAAATTCCCAAAAAATTCCCGAAAAATTCCCAAAAAATTCCCACTTTTAACCCCTTCAACCCCGCATCGCTCCAGCACAACCCCCTTCGAAAACCCTTAAAAAATCCAAAAAAAATCGAAAAAAATCGAAAAAAAATCCAAAAAAATTGCTAAAAATTCCCAAAATATTCCCAAAAAATTCCCAAAAATTTCCCATAAAATTCCCAATTGCTTTCCACTTTTAACCCCTTCAACACCGCATGGCTCCAACACAACCCCCTTTAAAAATCCCCAAAAAACCCCAAAAAAATCCAAAAAAAATTTAAAAAAAAAAAAAAATCGGAAAAAAATTCCCAAAAAAATCCAAAAAATTCCCAAAAAATCCTAAAAAACTCCAAAAAAAATCCCAAAAAATTCCCATAAAATTCCCAACCACTTCCTACTTTTAACCCCTTCAACACCGCATCGCTCCAGCACAACCCCCTTTAAAAACCCTTAAAAAATAAAAAAAAAAATCCAAAAAAAATCGAAAAAAAATCCAAAAAAATTGCTAAAAATTCCCAAAATATTCCCAAAAAATTCCCAAAAAATTCCCATAAAATTCCCAATCGCTTCCCACTTTTAACCCCTTCAACACCGCATCGCTCCAACACAAACCCCTTTAAAAATCCCAAAAAACCCCCCAAAAAATCCGAAAAAATTAAAAAAAAAAAAAAAATCGGAAAAAAATCCCCAAAAAAATCCCCAAAAATTCCCAAAAAATCCTAAAAAACTCCCAAAAAAATCCCAAAAAATTCCCCAAAAAAATCCCAAAAAATTCCCAAAAAATTCCCAGCCACTTCCCACTTTTAACCCCTTCAACACCGCATCGCTCCAACACAAACCCCTTTAAAAACCCTTAAAAAATCCAAAAAAAACCCGAAAAAAATCCAAAAAAAATCCAAAAAAATTGCTAAAAATTCCCAAAAAATTCCCAAAAAATTCCCAAAATATTCCCAAAAAATTCCCAAAAAATTCCCAGCCACTTCCCACTTTTAACCCCTTCAACACCGCATCGCTCCAGCACAACCCCCTTTAAAAACCCTTAAAAAAATAAAAAAAAATCCAAAAAAAATCCAAAAAATCCAAAAAAATTGTAAAAAAAATCCCAAAAAATTCCAAAAAATTCCCAAAAAAATCCCAAAAAAATCCCAAAAAATTCCAAAAAAAATCCCAAAAAATTCTAAAAAATTCCCAAAAAAATCCCAAAAAATTCCCAAAAAAATCCCAAAAATCCCCCCAAAAAATCCCAAAAAAATCCAAAAAAAATCCAAAAAAATTGCTAAAAATTCCCAAAAAAATCCAAAAAATTCCCAAAAAATTCCCGAAAAATTCCCGGAGCATCGTCTTGCTCAGGTTCCAGGATGAGCTCGTGCAGCTCGCGGGCGCTGACGCTGCTGAGCAGCGTTTTCGGGGCTCCTTAAACCACCCCAAAAAACCCCACAAAAAACTCCCCAAAAAATTCCCAAAAAATCCAAAAAAATTCTAAAAAAAATCCCCAAAAAATTCCCAAAAAATCCTAAAAAATTCCCAAAAAATTCCCAAAAAATCCAAAAAAATTCTAAAAAAATCCGAAAAATTTCGAAAAAAAATCGAAAAAAATTTCCAAAAAATTCCCAAAAAATTCCCCAAAAATAAAAAAAAAATTCCAAAAAATTAAAAAAAAATAAAAAAAAATCCGAAAAAAATCCAGAAAATTTCCAAAAAATTTCCAAAAAAATCCCAAAAAATTCCCAAAAAATTCCCAGCCACTTCCCACTTTTAACCCCTTCAACACCGCATCGCTCCAACACAACCCCCTTTAAAAATCCCAAAAAAAAACCCAAAAAAATAAAAAAAAATCCAAAAAAAATCCAAAAAATTCCCAAAAAATCCTAAAAAATCCCCAAAAAAATCCCAAAAAAATCCCAAAAAATTCCAAGAAAAATCCCAAAAAATTCTAAAAAATTTCCAAAAAAATCCCCAAAAATTCCCAAAAAAATCCCAAAAATCCCCCCAAAAAATCCCAAAAAAATCCAAAAAAAATCCAAAAAAATTGCTAAAAATTCCCAAAAAATTCCCGAAGCATCGTCTTGCTCAGGTTCCAGGATGAGCTCGTGCAGCTCGCGGGCGCTGACGCTGCTGAGCAGCGTTTTCGGGGCGTGCGGGCTGCTCCTGGTGGGAATCGCCGTCTCCACGGATTATTGGCTCTACATGGAGGAGGGGGTGGTGTCCCCCCAAAACCAGAGCACCGAGGTGAGGATGGCGCTGCACGCCGGCCTCTGGAGAGTCTGCTTCTTCGCAGGTATTCCCGGGAAAATAGCCCGGAAAAAAGTTTGGGAATGTTGGAGAATATTTGGGAATGCTGGGGGAAAAATTTGGGATCGCTGGGAAAAAAATGGAGGGAGATATTTGGGTTTTAAGGGGAAAAAATCGGATTTTTGGGGGATTTTTTGAGTTTTTTTTGTGCCACAGATAGTCGTAAAAATCCTGGAAAAAATTTGGGAATGTTGGAAAATATTTGGGAATGTTGGGGAAAAAATTTGGGATGGCTGGGAAAAAAATTGAGGGAGATATTTGGGTTTTAAGGGGAAAAAATTGGATTTTTCGGGGATTTTTTGAGGTTTTTTGGGTCACAGATAGTCCCAAAAATCCTGGAAAAAATTGGGAATGTTGGAAAATATTTGGGAATTCTGAGGGAAAAATTTGGGATCGCTGGGAAAAAAATTGAGGGAGATATTTGGGTTTTAAGGGGAAAAAATTGGATTTTTGGGGGGATTTTTGGGGTTTTTTTGGGACATAAATAATCCCAAAAATCCTGGAAAAAATTTGGGAATGTGGGAAAATATTTGGGAATTCTGGGGAAAAAATTTGGGATCGCTGGGAAAAATTTGGAGGGAGATATTTGGGTTTTAAGGGAAAAAAATCGGATTTTTTGGGGATTTTTTGGGGTTTTTTTGAGTTTTATTGGGACATAAATAATCCCAAAAATCCTGGAAAAATTTTGGGAATGTGGGAAAATATTTGGGAATTCTGAGGGAAAAATTTGGGATCGCTGGGAAAAATTTGGAGGGAGATATTTGGGTTTTAAGGGGAAAAAAAATTGGATTTTTGGGGGTTTCTTGGAGTTTTATTGGGACATAAATAATCCCAAAAATCCTGGAAAAAATTTGGGAATGTTGGAGAATATTTGGGAATTCTGGGGAAAAAATTTGGGATCGCTGGGAAAAACATGGAGAGAGATATTTGGGTTTTAAGGGGAAAAAATCGGATTTTTGGGGGATTTTCGAGAGTTTTTTTGGGCTCTGTTTTGACGAATTTAATCCCAAAAATCCTGGAAAAAATTTTGGGAATGTGGGAAAAAAAATTTGGGAATGTTGGGGGGAGATTTTGGGGTTATTTGGGGAGATTTTGGGGTTTTTGGGGATCTCTGGGGGGAAGAAATTGGAATTTTAGGGGGAATTTTGGGGAGAATTTTGGGAATTTTGGGGAGAATTTTGGATCTTGAGAGAGATTTGGGGATCCTTGGATAAAATTTGGGGGGAAAAATCGGGATTTTGGGGGAATTTTGTGTGTTTTAGGTAAAAAATTTGGCTTTTGGGTGGAAATTTTGGCATTTTGGGGGCAGAATTTGGATTTTTGGGGGGGTTTTGGGGTGAAAAATTGGATTTTTGGGGGAATTTTGGGTGGAAATTTTGGCATTTTTGGGGGGAATTTTGGGTCTTTTAGGTGGAAATTTTGGGGGCAGAATTTGGATTTTTTGGGGGGATTTTGGGGTGAAAAATCGGATTTTGGGGGGAATTTTGGGCATTTTGGGTGGAAATTTTGGGGGCAGAATTTGGATTTTTTGGGGGATTTTGGGGTGAAAAAATGGATTTTGGGGGGAATTTTGGGTGGAAATTTCGGCATTTTGGGGGGAATTTGGGGGTTTTTAGGTGGAAATTTTGGCATTTTGGGGGCAGAAATTGGATTTTTGGGGGGATTTTGGGTGGAAATTTTGGCATTTTGGGGGGAATTTGGGGGTTTTTAGGTGGAAATTTTGGCATTTTTGGGGCAGAACTTTGCGTTTTTGGCCGATTTTGGGGGCTCTGGGAGAAACTTTGGGATCCCAAATGGATTTTTGGGATAATTTTGGGATAATTTGGGGGTTTTTGGGTCCCCCCAGGACGGGAGAAGGGGCGATGCGTGGCCTCCGAATATTTCCTGGAGCCAGAAGTGAATTTGGTGACGGAAAACACGGAAAACATCCTCAGTAAGGGGGAAATTCGGGAATTTTGGGGGAAAATCTGGGAATTTTGGGGAAGATTTATTTTTTTTTTAGTTTTTTTGGCTCTCTGGAAATTCCAGAGATTTTTTTGAGGGGAATTTTGGGGCTTTTTTCGGAATTTTGGGGAAATTTTGGAGAGGATTTTTGGGGTTTTTTGGGATTTTGGGGTCTGGAAATTTTGGGTTTTTTTGGGAGGTGAATTTGGGGGAATTTGGGTGAAATTTGGGATAAATCCGAGAGGTTTGGGAGGATTTTTGGGTGTTTTTAGGGCAATTTGGGGGCTCTGGGTGGGTCTGAAAATTCCAGCTTTTTTTGGGGGGGGGGTCCTGAGAGTCTTGGGATGAATTTGGGGTGAATTTGGGATAAATTTGGGATAAATTTTGGGGAAATTTAAGCAGAATTTGGGGATGATTTGAGGGATTTTTTTGCTTTTTTTGGCGTTTTTGGAGGGCTGAAAATTCCGGATTTTTTGGGGGATGGCTCCTGAGATTCTCAGGGTGATTTTGGGGTGATTTGGGTGAGATTTTGGGGTGTTCCTGACCTTTTTTTGGGGTTTCCAGAGACGGTGAGGACGGCCACGCCCTTCCCCATGGTCAGTCTGTTCCTGGTCTTCACCGCCTTCGTCATCAGCAACGTGGGGCACATCCGGCCCCAGAGGACCCTCCTGGCCTTCGTCTCGGGCATCTTCTTCATCCTCTCGGGTGAGGGAGAACCCCCAGAAGATGAAAAACCCAAAAAAAATCTGATTTTACCCCAAAAATCTGCGCCAAAATCGGCTCCGGACCCACCTGTTCCACCCATTGGCCTTTGTTGTCCTCTTCAGGGTGGGAGCTCCAAAATTGGAACAAATCCACCCAAAATTGGCACAAATCCACCCAAAATTGGCACAAATCCACCCAAAACTGACCCAGAGATACCCCTGGGATTCCCCAGAAGATGAAAAACACCAAAAAATTCTGATTTTACCCCAAAAATCTGCACCAAAATTGGCTCCGGAACCGCCCATTGCACCCATTGGCCTTTGTTGTCCTCTTCAGGGTGGGAGCTCCAAAATTGGAACAAATCCACCCAAAATTGGCACAAATTCCCCCAAAATTGGCACAAATTCCCCCAAAACTGACCCAGAGAGCCCCAGGGATCCCTCTAAAAGAAAAAAAAAACCAAAAAAAATCAGATTTTCCCCCCAAAATCCTCCCCTCTGTCTGAAAATCCTCTCAAAATCCCCCCAAATCTTCCTAAATCCCAAAATTCTCCCCAAAACTCTCATTTCTCCTCATTTCTCCCCCGAAACTCCTCAAAATCTCCCCAAATTCCTTCCCAAATCCCAAATTTTCCCCCAAACCCTCCCTAAAATCTCCCAAATCCCTCCCCAAACAATTTTTCCCCAAAACTCCTCCAAATCTTCCCAAATTCCTTCCTAAATCCCAAATTTTCCCCCCAAACCCTCCCTAAAACCCCCCAAACTCTCATTTCTCCTCATTTCTCCCCCAAAACTCTTCAAAATCTCCTCAAACCTCCCGGAATTTTCCAGAAATCCTCCCGAACTTTTCCCAAAATCCCGAATTTTTCCCAAAATCCCGAATTTTTCCCAAAATTCCGAATTTTCCCCCCAAACCCTCCCTAAAACCCCCCAAACTCTCATTTCTCCTCATTTCTCCCCCAAAACTCCTCAAAATCTCCTCAAACCTCCCGGAATTTTCCAGAAATCCTCCCGAATTTCTCCCAAAATCCCGAATTTTTCCCGAAATCCCGAATTTTTCCCAAAATCCCAAATTTTCCCCCCAAACCCACCCTAAAACCCCCCAAACTCTCATTTCTCCTCATTTCTCCCCCAAAACTCCTCAAAATCTCCTCAAACCTCCCGGATTTTTCCCGAAATCCTCCCGAATTTTTCCCGAAATCCCGGATTTTTCCCGAAATCCCGAATTTTTCCCGAAATCCCGAATTTTTCCCAAAATCCCGAATTTTTCCCGAAATCCCGAATTTTCCCCCCAAACCCTCCCTAAAACCCCCCAAACTCTCATTTCTCCTCATTTCTCCCCCAAAACTCCTCAAAATCTCCTCAAACCTCCTGGAATTTTCCCGAAATCCTCCCGAATTTTTCCCAAAATCTCGAATTTTTCCCAAAATCCCGAATTTTTCCCGAAATCCCGAATTTTTCCCAAAATCCTGAATTTTTCCTGAAATCCCGAATTTTTCCCAAAATCCTGAATTTTTCCCAAAATCCCGAATTTTTCCCGAAATCCCGAATTTTTCCCGAAATCCCGAATTTTTCCCCTTTTTCCAGGCCTGTCTCTGGTGGTGGGGTTGGTTTTGTACATCTCGAGCATCAACGACGAGGTGATGAATCGCCCCGGTGGCTCCGAGCAATATTTCCAATACCGCTACGGCTGGTCCTTCGCCTTCGCCGCCTCCTCCTTCCTCCTCAAAGAGGTGAGTTCCCAAAAAAAACCAGAATTCCCCAAAAAAATCCGGATTTTTTCGGTGAAAAAACGGAATTTTCGGTGAAAAAACTGAATTTTTCGGTGGAAAAATGGTGGTTTTAGGAGAGAAAATGTCATTTTTACGCCCTGAAAATGTTGGGTTTTCCCTGGGGAAAAAATCAGTTTTTTTGTAAAATAATCCCAGTTTCCTTCCCTGCAAAAAAAGGTTTTTTTTCCCAGGAAAAATGTGAATTTTTTTTGGGTAGAAATTAAGGGGTTTCTGCTCAAAAAATGCACATTTTTGAGAAAAATTTAGGTTTTCTCCTAAAATGCACTTTTTTTCCCACTCAAAAAATCAGTTTTCTTTAAAATAATCCTGAGTTTTCCCCCTAAAATCTGATTTTATGCTGAGGGTGGGAGATGTGAGGGGAGAAAATGGCGGGAAACGTGAGGGGAGAAAAAGGGCGGGAAAATGTGAGGGGACAAAATGGCGGCCGGCATGAGGGGAGAAAATGGTGGGAAAGGTGAGGGGACAAAATGGCGGCAATCATGAGGGGAAAAGTGGAGGAAAACACGGAAGAAAAATGGGAAATTTAAGGGATAAAGGGTGGGAAATGGGAAAGGAAAATAAGAGAAAGTGTGGAGGAAAATAGAGTGGAACAAAAGGAAAATGTGGGTGGGAAATGTGAGGGAGAAAAGAAAACATGAGGGGGAAAAAGGCAGGAAACGTGAGGGGACAAAATGGCGGCCAGCATGAGGGGGAAAAAAGGGCGGGAAATCTGAGGGGGGGAAATGGCAGCAATCGTGAGGGTAAAAAAAGGGGCGGGAAACGTGAGGGGACAAAATGGCGGCAATCATGAGGGGAGAAAAGAGCGGGAAACGTGAGGGACGAAAAAGAGTGGGAAACGTGAGGGGACAAAATGGCGGCCGGCATGAGGGGAGAAAATGGTAGGAAAGGTGAGGGGACAAAATAGCGGCTGGCATGAGGGGAGAAAAAGGGCGGGAAACCTGAGGGGACAAAATGGCGGCAATCATGAGGGGGAAAAGGGTGGGAAACCTGAGGGGACAAAATGGCAGCAATCGTGAGGGGAAAAAAAGAGCGGGAAGCCTGAGGGGAGAAAAGGGCGGGAAACATGAGGGGAAAAAAGGGCGGGAAACGTGAGGGGAGAAAAAGGGTGGGAAACGTGAGGGGACAAAATGGTGGCAATCATGAGGGGGGAAAAGGGCGGGAAACCTGAGGGGACAAAATGGCGGCGCTCGTGAGGGGAGAAAAGAGCGGGAAACCTGAGGGGAGAAAAGAGCAGGAAAGGTGAGGGGACAAAATGGCGGCCATCGTGAGGGGGAAAATGGCGGCGCTCGTGAGGGGAGAAAAGGGCGGGAAACCTGAGGGGACAACATGGCGGGCGTCGCCAAGCTGCGACAGCCTCCACCCAGGTGTCCGCGTGTCCGTCCGCAGGGCGCGGGCGTGATGTCGGTGTACCTGTTCACCAAGCGCTACGCCGAGGAGGAGCTGTACCGGGCGCCGCCTCACCTGCTGCGGCCGCGCCTCAGCACCTGCTCGGGGCTGTCGGGGCAGTTCCTGCAGCCGCGGGCGTGGCCCCGCGCCCGCAGCCCCTCGGACGCCTCCTCCGACGTCTCCATCCAGATGACGCAGAATTACCCGCCCGCCATCAAGTACCCCCAGAGACCCCCCCCGCACCCGCACCTGTCCACATCACCTTGTTAGGGGGGGATGGGGGGGGGGACTGGGGGGGATGGGGACACCTGGACACACCTGGGGACAGCTGGGGACACCTGGACACACCTGGGGACACCTGGGGACACCTGGGGACAGCTGGGGACACACCTGGGGACATCTGGGGGGAACTGGGGGGAACTGGGACACACCTGAGATACACCTGGACACACCTGGGGACACCTGGACACATCTGGGGACATCTGGGGACATCTGGGGACATCTGGGATACACCTGAGATACACCTGGGGGGAACTGGGGACACCTGGGGACACCTGGGATACACCTGGGGACATCTGGGACACAACTGGGGGGAACTGGGACACACCTGAGATACACCTGGACACATCTGGGGACACCTGGACACATCTGGGGACACCTGGGGACAGCTGGGGACACCTGGGGACATCTGGGGACACCTGGACACATCTGGGGACATCTGGGGGGAACTGGGACACAGCTGGGGACACACCTGAGATACACCTGGACACATCTGAGATACACCTGGGGACACCTGGGACACAACTCGGGGGAACTGGGACACACCTGGGGACACCTGGGGACAGCTGGGGACATCTGGGATACACCTGAGATACACCTGGGGACATCTGGGACAAACCTGGGGACAGCTGGGGGGAACTGGGGGGAACTGGGACACAACTGGGGGGAACTGGGACACACCTGAGATACACCTGGACACACCTGGGGACACCTGGACACATCTGGGGACAGCTGGGACAAACCTGGGGACAGCTGGGGACACCTGGGGACACCTGAGAGACCCCCTGAACACACCTGGGGACACCTGGGGACACCTGGGGACACACCTGGGGACACCTGGGGACACTTGAGGGACATGGGACATACCTGAGATACACCTGGGGACACCTGGGACACACCTGGACACGCCTGGGACACAACTGGGGGGGACTGGGGGGAACTGGGACACACCTGGGGACACCTGGGGACATCTGGGGACACTTGGGACACACCTGAGATACACCTGGACACATCTGGGGACACCTGGGGACATCTGGGACATACCTGAGATACACCTGGACACACCTGGGGACACCTGGACACATCTGGGGACACCTGGGGACACCTGGGGACAACTGGGGGCAACTGGGACACCTGGGGACACCTGGAGACACACCTGGACACACCTGGGGACACCTGGGGGGAACTGGAGCCATTTGGGGACACCTGGGGACACCTGGGGACACCTGGACACACCTGGAGCCATTTGGGGACATCAAGGCCCAACTCCCGTCCGCCATCTTGGCGATGTCATCGCCGCCATCTTGGTGATGTCATCGCCGCCATCTTGGCGATTTATTTGGCCCGGCAGCAGCAGCCAATCAGAGGGCAGGATGGGCTCGGCGGCCATTTTGAATGGCAGCGGCAGCCAATGAGGGATGAGGATCAGCTCGGCGGCCATCTTGGCTCGGCGGCCATTTTGTCCTGTCAGCAACAGCCAATGAAGGAGCAGGAACGGCTCGGCGGCCATTTTGGCTCGGCGGCAGCAGCCAATGAGAGACAAGGATCGCCCTGGTGGCCATTTTGATTGGGCAGGGCTGACCAATGAGAGACAAGGATCACCTCGGCGGCCATTTTGAGTGGGGATTGTGACCAATGAGAGACAAGGATCACCTCGGCGGCCATCTTGGCTGGGAATTGTGACCAATGAGAGACAAGGATCGCCCTGGTGGCCATTTTGATTGGGCAGGGCTGACCAATGAGAGACAAGGATCACCTCGGCGGCCATCTTGGCTGGGCACTGACCAATGAGAGACAAGGATCACCTCGGCGGCCATTTTGAGTGGGGATTGTGACCAATGAGAGACAAGGATCACCTCGGCGGCCATCTTGGCTGGGAATTGTGACCAATGAGAGACAAAGATCACCTCGGCAGCCATTTTGATTGGGCAGGGCTGACCAATGAGAGACAAGGATCACCTCGGCGGCCATTTTGAGTGGGCAGGACCAGCCAATGAGAGACAAGGATCACCTCGGCGGCCATCTTGGCTGGCCACTGACCAATGAGAGACAAGGATCACCTCGGCGGCCATCTTGGCTGGGCACTGACCAATGAGAGACAAGGATCACCTCGGCGGCCATCTTGGCTGGGAATTGTGACCAATGAGAGACAAGGATCACCTCGGCGGCCATCTTGGCTGGGAATTGTGACCAATGAGAGACAAGGATCACCTCGGCGGCCATTTTGAGTGGGAATTGTGACCAATGAGAGACAAGGATCACCTCGGCGGCCATCTTGTCCCCTCCAGCACCTCCACACCCACTCGGGGGCGGGTCCCGTGACCCCTCCCCCTCCCCCGCTGGGTTTTTTCCCGCCATTTTTTTTTTTTTGGCTCCACCCAAATTCCAGGGGGTGTCCCCGGCCCTGCCCCTCCCCCGCGTGGCTGGTCCACGGTGGGGTCCCCCCATCGCCCGCGAGCACAAATTGGGGGGGGCAGGGGGGTCCTGGGGGAGGTTTTTTGGGGGGGGTGGGGGAGGGGAGGTGTTAAATGGTGGTGGGGGGGGAGGGGCTTGGGGAAGGGGGAGGGGCGGGGATGGCGTCCCCTCCCCCCCCCTCCCCCGAAATCATTCCTGTGGCAATAAAACGGCTCCGATATGTAGCGACCCCTCCCCCCAAAATAATAATAATTAATGATAATATTAATATTAATAACGATAGGAATTAAAATAATATAAATTTAAAAAAAAAAAAAAAAACGGGGGGGGAGGGGTAAAAAAAAAAAAACCAAAAAGCCAAAAAAAAATGAAATAAAATAAAAATTAAAAAAAATAAATAAAAATAAAAATTGGAGGGGGGAGGGGAGGGGGGAGGGGTGGTGGCCCCTCCCCCCCTGCCTGAGATGTACGATATGTAAATAAGGGATCACGTGACCTCAATAAAGGATTTCAAACTGTTCTGGGTGGGGGTGAGAGCTCTGAAATCCCAAAATTCGTCCTGGGATCCCCAAAAATCAGCCCAGGATTCCCAAAAATCAGCCCAGGATTCCCAAAAATCGATCCTGGGTCACAAAAATTATTCTGGGATTCTGAAAATCAGCCTGGGATTCCCAAAAATCATCCCAGGATCCCAAAAATCATCCTGGGATCAAAAAAATCACCCTGGGATCCCAAAATTCATCCTGGGATCCCAAAAATCAAACCAGGATTCCAAAATTCATCCTGGGATTCCAAAAAATTATTCTGGGATTCCCAAAAATGATCCTGGGATTCTGAAAATCAGCCCAGGATTCCCAAAATGATCCTGGGATCCCAAAAAATCATCCTGGGATCCTAAAAATCATCCTGGGATTCCCAAAAATCAAACCAGGATTCCAAAAAATCATCCTGGGATCCCAAAAATCATCCTGGGGCCATAAAAATCATCCCGGGATCCCAAAAATCAAACCAGGATCCCAAAATGATCCTGGGACCCCAAAAAAAAATCATCCTGGGATCCCAAAAATTACCCTGGGATTCCCAAAAATGATCCTGGAATCCCGAAATGATCCTGGGATCCCAAAAAATGATCCTGGGATTCTGAAAATCAGCCTGGGATTCCCAAAAATCATCCTGGGATCCCAAAAATCAAACCAGGATTCCAAAATGATCCTGGGATTCCAAAAATCGATCCTGGGGTCATAAAAATCAAACGAGGATTCCCAAAAATCATCCTGGGGTCATAAAAATGATCCTGGGATTCCCAAAAATCATCCTGGGATTCCCAAAAATGATCCCAGAATTCCCAAAAATGATCCCGGAATTCCCAAAAATGATCCCAGAATTCCCAAAAATCATCCTGGGATTCCCAAAAATGATCCCAGAATTCCCAAAAATGATCCCAGAATTCCCAAAAATGTTCCCAGAATTCCCAAAAATGATCCCAGAATTCCCAAAAATGGTCCCAGGATTCCCAAAAATGATCCCAGAATTCCCAAAAATTCCTCCCCTGGACCTCCCCAAACCCTGGGGGTTTCATTAGGGTGGGGGGGGGGGGTAATTAGTGCCTGGGGGGTTAATTAGGGGGCTTAATTAGGGCCTGGGGGGCCTAATTAGGGTGGTCTGGGGGGTTAATTAGTGCCTGGGGGGTTAATTAAGATGATCTAGGAGGGGTTAATTAAATGGTCTGGGGGGTTAATTAGTGCCTGGTTGGGTTAATTAGGGTGGTCTGGGGGGTTAATTAGTGCCAGGGGGTTAATTAAGATGATCTAGGAGGGGTTAATTAAATGGTCTGGGGGTTAATTAGTGCCGGGGGTGGGTTAATTAGGATGGTCAGGGGGCTTAATTAGCACCGGGGGGGATTAATTAGGGCCAGGGGGATTAATTAGGGTGGCCTGGGGGTTAATTAAAGTGGCTTGGGGGGGTTAATTAGTGCCGGGGAAATTAATTAGGGCCAGAGGGGTTAATTAAGGTGGCCAGGGGGGTTAATTAGTGCCTGGTCAGGTTAATTAGTGTGGTCTGAGTGGGTTAATTAGCACCGGGGGGGATTAATTTGGGCCAGGGGTGTTAATTAAGGTGGCCGGGGGGAGGTTAATTAGTGCCTGGGCAGGTTAATTAGGGTGCTCTGGGAGGGTTAATTAGTGCCAGGGAGTTAATTAGTGCCTGAGGGGTTAATTAGGATGGTGAGGGTGTTAATTAGAGAGCTCTGTGGGGGTTAATTAGGGCCGGAGGGGCGTGGCTTACCCAGAGGATGCGTGGCCTAAACGAGGTGGGCGTGGCCTGACGCGAGGAGGGGGCGTGGCCTAAACGAGGTGGGCGTGGCCAAACCCTACGAGGGGGCGTGGCTTAACCCGGGAGGGGCGTGGTCTAAAGCGAGGAGGTGGGCGTGGCCTGACCCGAGGTGGGCGTGGCTTAGCCCGAGGGGGCGTGGCCTAACCCGAGGGTGGGCGTGGCCTTCCCGTCACCCCGGAAACGGCGCCGCTTTTCCGTTGCCATGGAAACCGCGCGCGCGCGGGGAAGGGGGCGGGGCCAACTCCCCCCCCCCCAAACCCCGCGGGTTCCGGCCCCGCCCAGCGCTGACGTCACCGCAGAACCTTCCAGGCCCCTCCCCCTTCCCCCCCTCCCCCCCCCTCTCATCGGAGCCCCCCCCAATTTTCCCCTCCCCCCCCCCCCCAAACGTCGCAGCCGAACCCGGGACCGGCACCGGCGGCGGGGGACCCCCCAAAACCCCCCCGGGACCCCCCAAAAATCCCCAAAATCCCCCAAAATCCCCCCCGGGACCCCCAAAACCCCCCCGGGACCCCCCAAAAATCCCCAAAATCCCCCCCGGAACCCCAAAACCCCCCCGGGACCCCCCAAAAATCCCCAAAATCTGCGGGGGACCCCCCCCCTCCCCAAAATAAAATTGGGGGGGGGGTGAGGAGGGGGCGGGGGGGGTCCCAAAATCCGCACCCGGACCCCCCCGAATCGGAGCCGGGACCCCCAAAATCGGAGCCGGGACCCCCAAAATTCGA